>NC_064812.1:29765966-30003401 GCF_023721935.1 Panthera uncia
TATATATATATATATATATATATATATATATATATATATATATACCACATCTTCTTTATCCTTAGGATGATAACATTTTTAATGCCAGAAGAAACAAGTTCTTTTCCTGCTAAGGTTACTGAGCTAGGAGAATTTGAACCTGATACTAGTGGCCACCTTCCCCCCGACACAAAGAGGAGCTTGTTGCAGGATGGAGCTAATCAGAAACAAAGTGATGAAAGGCAGGTAGAGTTAGAGAAAGAGAACAAAAAGCAGAAAGGCAGAAGGAAAAGCACAAGTGCAAGAGAAAGGAACAAGTGAGCAAAGAAAACAGAGAAAGAAATGAATTAGAGGAATCAGTTTTGTATAGCTAAAAATTGTAACTTTTGCACACATAGGTTACATTGATCCTATGGCTGGCATTTTTCAAATATGAAATACAGATATAGAAATTATGAGTCTACTTATTCAGCAGTTAGTCAGTGCCAAACACTGTTAAATGTTCTCATTAAAAATCTATAAGTCATTTGTAACCCTAGGAGATTGTTACAGCGAAAAAGCTTAACATGTAAAAAAAATAAAATGTGATGTGTAAAAACCATCATATAAAGAAAGATAGTAAAGGCTTTGGGAATAGGAAAGAGAGATCAAGTCTGTAGATAAATGGTGGTGGGTAAGTATATAGAAAAATAGTTCACATAAGATGTAGCTAAAACCTAAAGGATACATTGCAATTACTTAGTAAATAAATTAGGAATGAAGCTAAGTAGAAAGCTTGCATTGGTATCAGAGACTTTAACATTCATGTATGCTATTAATACACCTCACTGATTTTCTTCAATGTTTTCTTTCTCATTAAAGCTTTAAATTTTGCTAAACATTCAAGGTTGACCTGTGTGGGTGTGTGATATTAGGAAGCTTCAGCCAGAGATTACACCACCAACTCTATGGAATGACTCAGTCAGCAGCTGAATGACTCCTGCTCCTTGTTCCTTTTCCAAATACTTCCTCATTATGTCTAAAATAGTTCATTCCCTTTTGTCACCTTGCACAAAATCAATCTAATTAGAGATTCATTTGAATAAGCAAGTTCATTTTTCTTTTTAAAAAAAATTTTTAAACATTTTTTTTGAGACAGAGAAAGAGTGGGAGAGGGGCAGAGAGAAAGGGAGACAGAGAATCTGAAGCAGGCTCCAGACTCTGAACTGTCAGCACAGAGCCCAATGTGGGATTTGAACTCATGAACTGTGAGATCATGTCCTGAGCTGAAGTCGGATGCTTAACTGACTGAGCCACCCAGGCGCCCCAACAAGTTCATTTTCCAAAATGAAAAGATAAAGGTGTTGGGGTTTAGGGGAGGGGTTATAGTCATTTATGCCTTAGTATAGTTTAAACACTTTGCTTCTGTCTAGTCAGGTCTTACAGTGTACAAGAGACAAATCCAGTGCAGGTGGCAGTGTTGTGAAATGGTCAGCACTCTGAATTTTCTTACAGTCAGAAAGATCTGGTTTGAATCTTGTCTCTACCACTTTACTAGCTTTATGAGCTTGAGAAAATTATTTAATGTTCAAGGTGTCTCAGTTGTCTCCCCGATACATGAGAGAAATGTGTTGATCTGCTATTGTTATATAATGTACACATATTGACTGGCACATCCAGAGCCTGGTTAAGCAATGAATAAATGGTAGCTATTAATACTAGGATGGAGAAAAAGAGGTACTTTTGTAGCAAAAGCAATGAAATCCTGGATGAATGTAGGAAAAAAAGGCATACTTTGTGTTTTCAGTACTTTTGCCTAAGATAGCAACATGATGAACGGTGGTACAGTTGAGGTGCAAATGTATGATCATGTGTCCAGTGTTCTTTATGATAAAAAGATCACATACAGTGAATTAATATTGCATCAATATCTGATCTCTTCCAACGATTCTTTCTGGATTTTTGTTTTAACTAACTGTAACTTTTTTCTTATGACTAGTCCTTACAGAGGTAGATAACATGGGTGCTTAAGGGAAATGAGAGTGTCTTAAACAAAGGTGAATGTTTAAAAGTTCTAGGTCACTTTGCAAAGCCATATCCTATTTTTTTTTATTCAAGTATAATTAAGTACAGTGTCATATTTGTTTCAGGTATCGGTATCCAATATGCTGATTCAATTCTATACATTGCTCAGTACTCACCCCTGTAAGTGTCCTCTCAATTCCCTTCACGTGTTTCACCCATTCACTCACCCACCAGTTTGTTCTCTATATTTGAGTTTGGTTTTTGTTTGTTTGTTTGTTTTGTTTTGTTTGTTTTTCTTTTTTTCTTTGTTCCTTTGTTTTATTTTTTCTTAAATTCCACTTATGAATGAGATTATATGGTATTCGCCTGTCTCTTAGCATTATATCCTCTAGATCTATCCATGTGGTTTCAAATGACAAGATTTCATTCTTTTATGGCTTAATAATATTCCATTGCATGTATATATACCACATCCTTTTTATCCATTCATTTATCAATGAACACTTAGATTGCTTCCATATTTTGGCAATCCAGTTTTGGCAATGCTGCAATAAACATAGGGGTGTGTATATATTTTTGAATTAGTGTTTTGTGTATTCTTTGGGTAAATTCCCAGGAGTGGAATTATTGGGTCATATTGTAGTTCCATTTTTAATTTTTTGAGGAACCTCCATACTGTTTTCCACAGTGGCTACATCAGTTTGGATTCCCACCAACAGTTCACGAAATTCCTTTTTTTCCCACATCCTTGCCAACACTTGTTATTTCTTTTGTTTTTGATTTTAGTCATTCTAACAGGTGTGAGGTGATATCTCATTGTGGTTTTTATTTGCATTTCCCTGATGATGTTGAGCATCTTTTCCTGTGTCTTTTGGTGGTCTGTATGTCTTCTTTGGGAAAATGTCTGTTCAGATCCTCTGAGTATTTTTTAATTGGATTGTTTGACTTTTTGGTATAGAGTTGTATATGTTGTTTATATATTTTGGCTACTAACCCTTTACTAAATATGTCATTTGTAAATATCTTCTCTCCCATTCAGTAGGTTGTCTACTTGTCTTATTAATAGTTTCCTTTGTTGTGCAAAAGCTTTTTATTTTGGTGTAATCCTAATAGTTTAATTTTGCTTTTGTTTCCTTTAGCAAAGGAGACATAGCTATAAAAATGTTTCTATAGTTCATGTCAAAATGATTGCTGTCTATGTTTTCTTCCAGGAATTTTATGGTTTCAAGTCTCACATTAATGTCTTTAATGCATTTTGAGTTTATTTTTGTGGATGGTGTAAGAAAGTGGTTTAGTTTCATTCTTTTACATGTAGCTGTCCAGTTTTCCCTACACCATTTGTAGAAGAGACTGCGTATATCTGCCTCCTTTGTCAAAGATTAATTTAGCATAAAAGTGTGGGTTTATTTCTGGGCTCTCTATTCTGTTCCATAGACAATATGTGTCTATTTCTGTGCCAGTACTATAATGTTTTGATTACTACAGCTTTGTAGTATATCTCTAACAAACATAGATGCAAAAATCCTCAACAAAATATTAACAAACGGAATCCAACAATGCATTAAAAAATATTTCACCATGATCAAGTGGGATTTATTCCAGGGATGAAAGAGTGGTTCAATATTCACAAAATAATTAATATGATACATCATACTAACAAGAGAAAGGATAAATACCATATGATCGTTGTAATAGACACAGAAAAAGCATCTGACAAAGTACAACATCCATTCATAATAAACACTTTCAACAAAGTAGGTTTATAGAGAACATACTTCAACATAATAAGAGCCATAAATGAAAACCCACGGCTAACATCAAACCAATGGTGAAAAACTGAGAGCTTTTCCTCTAAGATCAGGAACAAGAAAAGGATGTCCACTGTTATCACTTATATTCAACATAGTACTGGAAGTTTTAAGCACAGCAGTTGGAAAAGAAAAAGAAATAAAAGGCATCCAAACTGTTAAGGAAAAAGTAAAACTTTCACTCTTTGCAGATGACATGATACTATATATAAAAACTCTACAGGCTCCAACAAAATATCAGAACTATTAAGTGAATTTAGCAGATTTACAGTATACAAAATCAAAACACAGAAATCTGTTGCATTTCTATATACTAATAATGAAATAGCAGAAGGAAAAATTAAGAAAACATTCCCATTTACACCAAAAAGAATAAAATACCTAGGAATAAATTTAACCAAGGAGGCAAAAGACCTGTACTCTGAAAGTCACGAAACACTGATGAAAGAATTTGAAGATGACACACAAAAAAAGGAAAGATATTCAATGTTCATGATTGAAAGAACCAATATTGTTAAAATGTCCATACTACCCAAAGCAATCTATACATTTAATGCAATTCCTACCAAAATACCAATAGTGTTTTTCACAGAACTAGAACAAACAGTCATAAAATTTGCATGGAACACCAAGAGACCCCAAATAGTCAAAGCAATCTTGAAAAAAGAAGAACAAAACTGGAGGCATTACCAGATCCTATTTTGAAAGCACTTTATGGCTTACACTTAAAAAATTCCCCTTTTAGATACAGGTATGCTGTTTTGAAGGGATACATGCACCCCCATGTTTATAGCAGCACTATCAACAATAGCCAAAGTATGGGAAGCGTCCAAAGGTCCATCAATGAATGACTGGAAAAAGAAGATGTGGTTGGTATACATATACAATGGAGTATTACTTGGCAATCAAAAAGAATGAAATCTTGCCATTTGCAACTACATGGATGGAACTAGAGGATATTATGCTAAGCAAAATCAGTGTCAGAGAAAGACAAATATCATATGACTTCACTCATATGAGGACCTTAAGATACAAAACAGATGAACATAAGGGAAGGGAAGAAAAATAATATAAAAACAGGGAGGGGACAAAACATAAGAGACTCTTAAATATGGAGAGCAAACAGAGGATTACTGGAGGGGTTGAGGGAGGGGGGATGGGATAAATGAGTAAGGGGCATTGAGGAATCTACTCCTGAAATCATTGTTGCACTATATGCTAACTAACTTGGATATAAATTAAAAAAATAAATAAATAAAAATTCCCCTTTTAAAATACAAGCATATTGAGTACAAACTGAGCCAGAGGTGTTTTTTGTTTAGGTTGTTCGTTTGTTTGTTTGTTTGTTTGTTTTTGCTTGTTATCAACATGTTAACATTCCCCAGCTGTCCATTTCAGAAGGATGATGGGGCCTATCCATGTTGTAAGTGTGTTTGACTCTTCCACAGGCAGCCCACTGTGCTAAGAGACAAAATAGGGATGTTCTCCAGATTCCTTCACACTGGTTAGACCAAACTCAAACCCACACTCTTGAAGAGTGATAGAGTTAAATTGCATTTTGATTTGGGTTTTCCCCCCAAAATCTGGCTAATGTAGTTAATTGACAGAAACAACTATATTTTCTAATCAGATATATAACTACAAACCTCAAGGCAATCTTTCTCTTGCCAGTAGCAAAGTAATTACCATATTAACAACATTCACTCAATATCACCACTGAGGATTTCTCCCATAAAGCCTGCTGGAGAAAAGTGCCAGGCCACAAGGCAGTTTAATACAACCACTTCTGCCTTCACTCTGACTTTGTATAAGTGTCAATGCCCACGCTATCTGGTCTATTCCACCTGTGAAAGGCATGGGTTTGTTTATTTCTGCTTTTCAGTTTCAGTGTATAGTAGTATACCATGGTGCAATTGTTTATGGGACTAGTGACTCCACAGTTTTAAAGCTTATACTTCTCTTTTGAATACAAAATATTCAAATATTATTTTGTGCATCTGACAGCGTTGGCCTCTGCCCTGACACCATATGGAATTATTTTTGGCTTCCCAGGCTCCATCTTGCCCTCAGACGTTGCTTATACTGAGCTCCTGGGAACCCAGTCCACTGTTCCTCAACTCTTTTCATGAGTCTAACCCCTCCCTGTTCACCATCCAGGTACCAGTTCAGTTAAGCCTTCCCTAATATCTCAATTCTGAGTTAAATGGCATGCAGATGTGTACCCTCCTCACGTTACATTTCAACTGCTTCTTTACTTAGTGGAATTCCCCAATAGACTGAGTTTTCTGAAATCAGAGACACTGTTTTGTTTAGAAGAATGCCTTTGGCAGCTGGAAGGAATACTGCTGCTTTTCAGTAAATATTTGTTGTAGCACATTTCATTTTTTTTTATCATAGTTATGCATTTCTTTCTGTGCTATGGTAAGCATTTGCTCCCTTCACCAATTAACTTTGGTTAACTCTGATGGCTGTGTGGTTTGCTTTAACAAATGGGATGTGAGCATATATGACATACAGCATATCTTGGCAGAAGCTTTAGAAGCACTAGCATGGTTTGACACTCCTCCTCTTCTTTCTGCCTTCCACAGTCAGAAAACCATCTTTCAAATAGTGGCTACTCCAAAATTCAACCAGGTAAATATGAAGATCTCATTGGCTTTGTTAAGGAATTCATGAATTAGACAGCATCCCATGTAGAATGTAGAGGGGAGTTGTACAAAATGGAAGGTGTTTATAGGAAGGAGAATAAGGCAATGAAATTATTAGCAAAAGAAAAGGAGTGTTTCAGGCAAGGTCAGGAGCAGAAGGTCTTATTGTGCAGATTATCTCATTTTCCTTTGGAGGATGGAGAGGAACCACGTGGCCATTTACTTCATTGGGGCTGATCAGAAAATTCCAAACTGACAGGTTAAAACTACATCTCCGGGGGAGATTGAAACTGCAATTAGAATAAGGATTAAACCCCCGTTTGGAGACTCAGCCTAAATGATACCATTTTGGATCTGTGGCTTTCTTTTTAATAGCTCAGAGTTTATTCAAAGAGAGAAGATGTGCCTTTCATGAAGATGGTGCAGAAGGTAAAGAAGGAAGCCCCTGCCCCTCCCAAAGCCAAAGCCAAAGCAAAGGCTTTGAAGGCCAAGAAAGCAGTGCTGAGAGGCATCCACAGTCATAAAAAAAAAAAAAAAAAGATAATCTGCACATCATCTACATTCTGACAGCCCAAGACACTGCATCTCCGAAGGCGACCCAAATATCCTCAAAAGAGTGCCCCCAGGAGAAACAAGTTTGACCACTATGCCATCATCAAGTTTCCCCTGACTACTGAGTCAGCCATGGAAAAAATGGAAGACAGCAACACTCCTGTGTTCATTTTGGATGTCAAGGCCAACAAACACCAGATCAAATAGGCTGTGAAGATATATGACATTGATGTGGCCAAGGTCAACACTCTGATCAGGTCAGATGTAGAAAAGAAAGCATATGTTTGACTGGTTCCTGACTGTGATGCTTTGGATGTTGCCAACAAAATTGGGATCATCTAAACTGAGTCCAGTTGGCTACATTTGAATATAAATTGTTTCATCATTAAACAACAACAACAATAAAACAACAAAGAGAGAAGATGCATAAAACAAGCTGAGCCCAAAAGAGTCCAGTAGAGCCCAGTAATGTGTGTGACAAATGACAGTTATAAATTGCTGAGATTTAGAGATTGCTTGTCACTACAATAAAAGTTGATTAGCAAAGAAATTGATACCTAGAAGCAAGGGCACTATGGTAACAACAATAAAATAAAATATGTAGTATTTGTACCATGCCTGCTATGGGAGCCCTAATGTTAAAGGAGGCTGGAAAAATAACCTATACTATGCACAGGTGAAAATTTTGGTAAAACCATCACCTTAGATAACTTGAAAGGTAGAAAATATACCTATAAATTTGTGACTTTGGCAAAGACTTTTCAAGACAAAATTTTGTTGGCGCAAAATTGCTTACCAGTCATTATAAGCAAGAGATGAGCTGAGAAAATAATTGACCTTTTTGCAAGTAAGAATGGAAGAGAAAAGGAGCATCCAGAAATCCAGAGACAGAGTTGAAAGGTGCAACTGTTTCTCTTCTCCAGCCAGTAAACTATTTGCAAATTAAGACAAAACCTCAGTGCAAAG
The DNA here is from genome assembly GCF_023721935.1 of Panthera uncia. Lineage (NCBI taxonomy): Eukaryota > Metazoa > Chordata > Mammalia > Carnivora > Felidae > Panthera > Panthera uncia. The sequence goes on from NC_064812.1 coordinate 29,773,924, forward strand.
ACCAAGTCAAGGACCTGAAAAGTTGTTTTTTAGTTGTGCGTGCATGTTCTTACATGGAATAATTTGAATTATTTTTAGTGAATTGAAAGCATATTAGAAATTTAGCAACTTGAGCAAATTTTTGATATGAAAATACAATAGTAATATGTAGGCAATTTTAAGGATGGTTTCAAAGAAACTTTAAAGTGGATAAATGGAAGAAAAGCAATTTGTATTATCTATTCTCTTTTAGAAGTACATTATAAAGATTAGAAGATATGAGCAGTCATGCAAAATTAATATTACAACGTGCCTATACAATTTTTTTGTCATCCTTCATAATATGAAGAGCCACTATTTTTATTCTATTAAGTAAAAGTACACCCAATTAAAACTACTACTACTACTACTACTCCTAGTCAAACTTGAGTGCCAAGACCAAATCAAGACTGTTGTCACCGTGCTATTTGTTAAGACCTCTGATTCTTTTAAAGTGATCCCCATTAAGTCATTTCACTTATACAAAATGGCTCAGGATAAAGAGACCATAGATTTGGCCCAATGGAAGTCTAAAGAGTTCAAATTATCTGTAATTAAGCCTAAAGGAATATTTTCTAATTTTGGATCTTGCTATTGGCAAGAGGCATTAATAGTAAACAAAGATATAAAAGAAACCAACAGGGGTGCCTGGGCGGCTCAGTCAAATTAAGCTCTTGATTTCAGCTCAGGTGATCTCACAGTCATGAAATCAAGCTCACATGGGGCTCTGTGCTGGCCATAGAGCCTGCTGACATTCTCCCTCTCCCTTTGCCCCTCTTCTGCTAGCTCTCTCTCTCTCTCTCAAAAATATAAAGAAAGAAAAAGTAAAAAAAAAAAGAAACAAACAATATTTTTTAAAGAGTTGTAGTGCCCAAACTGCCACCAGCCTGAATTAAAAGGAGTTGTGATTGTTTGAACAATAGAACTATTCTCAAGCCCTCAACTTTCTATTGACAGGTTGAGGAAGCTGTTCACTAGTCAAGGGGGCAATTTTTCCTGAAGAGGATACTGGAAAAGGAAGGACCTCCTAGAACATGAAGTCAAGAGTCACGAAGGACAATAGACTATGAACCTACCTCCAGGAAACAAAATTGATTAAGTTTTCTACACTAACTCAGCTTAGTAGACCTTATGATAGTTCCTCATTGGGATTTCAGAATTGCTATGAATCAGTGATTGCTGGTTCTACCCTTTTCCCCTCATAAATAAGAGTATTTATATGGGTTCCACATTTTATGATGCATGTGTGGGGTGCAAATAGCAAACTTTTTAGTTTATAGGACTTTGGCTCAAGAGAAGCTATATTTGAGCATGATATACATTTTAAGAGCTCGGGTTTCAAACTGGATGTTTTGATTGGATAAGACCTTAGAGTATTGTTAGAATGGGGTGACTATCTTTGTTTTGAGGAAGGGAATGAACATTTGTGAACAATGGCAGGCTGTATCAGATTGCATTATTTCACAGATATTCATTCCTCCATACCCTTGCCATGCTTTGTGAACAGTCTACTTTCCTGCCCACTGACTTTAGCCTAGATCATATTACTTTCTTTGGCTAAAAGATATCTCAGTAGAAGTTTTAAATGTGCTTGCATATTTTGTATGGCTTGGTACCCAGTCTCCTGATTTTTTCCTTCCAAAATGAGAGTAGCATGTCCCAGGTACAGGCTTACTCTTTCAGTCTGACCTCTGGAATGAGAATATATGTTTCATGGAGACCAGGAGTTTTGAGAAAAAAGAACTATTGACCGAGAATCCCATACCCTTGAAAATATCCTTCAGAAATGAAGGGGAAATCAAGGGGCACCTGAGTGGTTTAGTTGGTTAAGTGTCCAAATTCAGCTCAGGTCACGATCCCACGGTTTATGAGTTCAAGCCTCAGGTCAGGCTCTGTGCTGAGAGCTCAGAGCCTGGAGCCTGCTTTGGATTCGGTGTCTCCCTCTCTTTTTGCCCCTCCCCCATTCACACTCTCTCTGTGTCAAGAAAATAAACATTTAAAAAAATTTTTAAAAATCTTCATACGTGTGAAATAAGTCATAAACTCATGGTAACGTGATTTTTTACTAAAAACATTGATTCAGGAAATCAATTCTTTGGACAACATAGAGGCTGGGTTAAATAAGGAAGCTTAGTCCTTGTTGGGTAGAGGCCCTCACTTCATCTGTTCACAGTGCACGGGCTCAGCACTTGCCCACACAAAGCCTCTGTCTGGAACTCACCTGCATGTACTCGGCCCTTGGCCCTTGTCTGCAGCATGACGAGGTGACTGGCACAGAGGAAAAGATCAATGCTCTCATGAAATCAGCTGGTATAAATGTGTAATCTTTCTGGAGGGCCGTGTTTGCTAAGGCCCTGGTGAATGTCAACATTGGGAGCCTCCTCTGCAAGGAAAGGCCTGGTGGACCCACTGCAGCACAGCAGCTGGTGCTGGACCAGCTGTCCCAGGTCCTTCCCCCTCTACCACTGTTGTCCCTGCTGTGAAGAAGGAGGTAGAAGCAAAGAATGAAGAATCCGGGGAATCTGATGGTGACACGGGTTTTGGTCTTTCTGACTAAACCTCTTCTGAACCTGTTCAGTATAAAGCTGAACTCTTAAAAAAAAAAAAAAAAAAAAAATGGTCTGCAGGGGCTCTTTACAATTTCATAGGGGAGTTAGACTTAAAAAGTGTTTGATCTTGGGGCGCCTGGGTGGCTCAGTCGGTTGAGCGGCGGACTTCGGCTCAGGTCATGATCTCGCCGTCCGTGAGTTCAATCCCCATGTCGGGCTCTGTGCTTACAGCTCAGAGCCTGGAGCCTGTTTCAGATTCTGTGTCTCCCTCTCTCTGACCCTCCCCCGTTCATGCTCTGTCTCTCTCTGTCTCAAAAATAAATAAATGCTAAAAAAAAAAAAAATTAAAAAAATAAAAATTTTAAAAAAAGTGTTTGATCTTACCAGTGGGCGAGATTCGTTTAGGTGAGTTCTCAGAGCAACAACAAAGGTGCACGTGTGGGAAGCAGTCAAGGGAGTACAGCAGTATCTTAAGGAGACTGCATTACTAAGAGGCTCTGTACTATAGGAAATACAAGTTACAAGCCATATTTTTACTTGAAAGCCTCTACATGCTTCACAGACATTAATGTTGCAAATGAAGACTATGACGGCACAAGTAAGATGAACGTAGGCAGGTCTGTCAGTATCACAAGGGCCTCTAGCTTGTTTGGCATCTTTTGCCAGCTCGTTGGGTATTACAACCAAGACAGAAGAATTGCTAAGACATAAAGACTTATGCTGACTTGAAAAGTATAAGTAAGTTCTGGTTGAGAAGTACCCATCTGTGAGATACCCACTGTATTAATGAAAATAACAAAACAGCATTCATGAATATACATCATTCATGTCTTCCGTGAGCTGTTCCCACATGGAATTGGAGAAAGTCTTTGTTGTACTTGAATAGGTAATGAGGGCATACCTGCTAGTATTTGGTTTTGTAGAGAGCATAGTCAAGAGATTCCCTATGCCAGTTGATTTCAACTTTTTTGATTATAGTCTGCACTAAGAAATACATCTTAGACTATAATCTATACACACATTGGTAACTATGTCTCTATTGATATGTTAAGTATACAAATTGTTACAAAACAATCCATAAATTGTGTTTATCTGGCTAAGAGTAGATTGTGTTTACTGTTTACTGTAACTGTGGTGTCAGAAGCTATAATTTTACTTATTGTCATTGCTTTTGTCTCCCCCTTAGTCTTTGATTTTCATAGAGACTCTGTAAATAGCATCTGAGGCTTATAGTTCTTTTAGCTTCAATCCCCGGATATTATACAGGAGCCCTACTGACGTGGTTCAAGGTGTAGGGTGAGGGAAAGTATTCTGTAGGCCTGTGAGTAGGTCTCAGTCTTTAAATGACCCTAAGCTGGGTATTTCCCTTCCCTCAGGCCAGTTAGGCTTTCCTAAAACCCCAGTTGATTACACTCTGGTAAAATAGTTTCCCTTGAGGGTAGACCTTCCTAAAAACATATTTTAAGATGGTTACTTTAACCCATCCCCTGCCAGAAGCACTAGCAGATTTGTCTCCCATCTTCACAGTGAGAACATGATAGGAGCCCTGGAGGTAAAAATACAAGTGGGAGAGGCCCATTAAAACTGAGCCCCGCTGGGGACTCTCTGAGGGGAGAAAAGATGAGAAAAAAAAAAAAAAAAGACCAAAAGCAACAAATATTAGAAAGGACCAGAGAACACCACCGGAAACTCCAACTCTACAAGAAACATAATGGCAATAAACTCATATCTTTCAGTACTCACTCTAAACGTCAATGGACTAAATGCTCCAATCAAAAGACAGGGTAACAAAATGGATAAGAAAACAAGATCCATCTATATGCTGTTGCAAGAAACCCACTTTAGACCTAAAAACACCTTCAGATTGAAAGTAAGGGGATGTTGACCATCATGCTAATGGTCAACAAAAGAAAGCTGGAGTAGCCATACTTAGATAATCTAGACTTTAAAATAAAGACTGTAATAAGAGATGAAAAGGGCATTATATCATAATTAAGGGGTCTATCCACCAAGAAGACCTAACAATTATTAAACATTTATGCTCCAAATGTGATAGCACCCAAATATATGAATCAATTAATCACAAACATAAACAAAGTCATTGCTAATAATACCATAATAGTAAGTGACTTCAACACCTCATTTACAACAATGGACAGATCATATAAACAGAAAATCAATAAGGAAACACGACTTTGAATGACACACTGGACCAGAAGGACATAACAGATATATTCAGAACATTTCATGCTAAAGCAGTGGAATATACATTCTTCTCCAGTGCACATGGAATGTTCTCCAGAATAGATCACATACTGGGGCAAAAATCAGCCTTCAACAAGTACAGAAAGATTGAGATTGTACCGTGCATATTTTCAGACCACAACACCATGAAACTCGAAATCAACCACAGGAAAAAATTTGGAAAGGTAACAAATACTTGAAGACTAAAGAACATTGTACATAAGAATGAATGGGCTGACTAAGAAGTTAAAGAAGAAATTAAAAAGTACATGGAAACCAATGAAAATGATAACACCACAACCCAAAACCTCTGGGATGCAGCAAAGGCGGTCATAAGAGGAAAGTATATAGCAATCCAGGCCTTCCTAAAGAAGGAAGAATGATCTCAGATACACAACCTAACTTTACACCTTAAAGAGCTTGGAAAAGAACAGCAAATAAAACCCCAAACCTTCCCCCAGAAGATGGGAAATAATAAAGATTAGAGCAGAAATCAATGCTATTGAAACCAAAAAAGACAAAAACAAAAACAAAAACACCCCCCCAAAAAAAACAGTAGAACAGATCAGTGAAACCCGAAGCTTGTTCTTTCAAATAATTAACAAAATTGATAAACCCTTAGCCAGTTTGATCAAAAGAAAAGGAAAGGACCTAAATAAATAAAATCAAGAATGAAAAAGGAGAGATCAACCAACACACCAGAAATACAAACAATAATAAGACAATAGTATGAACAATTTTGTGCCAATAAAATGGGCAATCTGGAAGAAATCGACAAATTCCTAGAAACATATAAACTACCAAAACTGAAACAGGAAGAAATAGAAAATTTGAACAGACCCAAAACCAGTAAGGAAATTGAATTAGTAATCAAAAATCTGCCAAAAAACAAGAGTCCAGGGCCAGATGGCTTTCCAGGGGAATTCTACCAAACATTTAAGGAAGAGTTAACACCTATTCTCTTGAAACTGTTCCAAAAATAGAAATGGAAAGAAAACTTCCAAAATCTTTCTATGAAGCCAGCATTACCTTGATTCCAAAACCAGAGACCACACTAAAAAGGAGAACTATAGACCAATTTCCCTGATGAACATGGATGCAAAAATCCTCAACAAGATTTTAGCCAACTGGATCCAACAATACATTAAATACCCCTAGAGATAGAAGGATCATACCTCGATATCATAAAAGCCATATATGAAAGACCCAATGCTAATATCATCCTCAATGAGGGAAAACTGAGAGCTTTCCCCAGAAGGTCAGGAACAAGACAGGGATGTCCACTCTTGCCACTGTTATTCAACATAGTATTGGAAGTCTTAGCCTCAGCAGTCAGACAACACAAAGAAATAAAAGGCATCCAAATCGGCCAAGAGGTCATCAAACTTTCACTCTTTGCAGATGACATGACACTCTATATGGAAAACCCAAAAGATTCCACCAAAAAACTGCTAGAACTGATTCATGAATTCAGCAAAGTTGCAGGATATAAAATCAATGCACAGAAATCGGTTGCATTCCTATACACCAATAATGAAGCAACAGAAAGAGAAATCAAGGAATCGATCCCATTTACAATTGCACCAAAACCATAAAATACCTAGGAATAAATCTAACCAAAGAGGTGAAAAATCTATACACTGCAAACTATAGAAAGCTTATGAAAGAAATTGAAGAAGACATAAAAAAAATGGAAAAATATTCCATGTTCCTGGATTGGAAGAAAAATATTGTTAAAATGTCAATATTACCCAAAGCAATCTACATTTTTGATACAATAGCTATCAAAATAACACCAGCATTCTTCAGAGAGCTAGAACAAACAATCCTAAAATTTGTATGGAACCAGAAAAGACCCCAAATAGCCAAAGCAATCTTGAAAAAGCAGGAGATATCACAATCCCAGACTTCAAGCTGTATTACAAAGCTGTAATCATCAAGACAGTATGGTACTAGCATAAGAACAGATACTCAGATCGATGGAACAGAATAGAGAACCCAGAAATGGACCCACAAACATATGGCCAACTAATCTTTCACAAAGCAGGAAAGAATATCCAATGGAATAACGGCAGTCTTTTCAGCAAGTAGTGCTGGGAAAACTGGGCAGCGACATGCAGAAAAATGAACCTGGACCACTTTCTTACACCATACACAAAAATAAACTCAAAATGGATAAAGGACCTAAATGTAAGGCAGGAAGCCATCAAAATCCTTAAGGAAAAAGCAAGCAAAAACCTCTTTGATCTTGGCCACAACAACTTCTTACTCAACACATCTCCGGAGACAAGGGAAACAAAAGCAAAAATGAACTATTGTGACCTCCTCAAAATAAAAACCTTCTGCACAGTGAAGGAAACAATCTGCAAAACTAAAAGACAACTGACAGAAAGGGAGAAGATATTTGCAAATGACATATCAGTTAAAGGGTTAGTATCCAAAATCTATAAAGAACTTGTCAAACTTAACACCCCAAAAACAAATAATCCACTGGAGAAATGGGCAAAAGACACGAATAGACACTTCTCCAAAGAAGACATCCAGATGGCCAACCGACACATGAAAAAATGCTCAACATCACTCATCATCAGGGACAGACAAATCAAAACCACACTGAGATACCACCTTACACCTGTCAGAATCGCTAACATTAACAACTCAGGCAACAACAGATGTTGGCAAGGATGCAGAGAAAGAGGATCTCTTTTGCACTATTGGTGAGAATGCAAACTGGTGCAACCACTCTGGAAAACAGTATGGAGGTTCCTCAAAAAATTAAAAATAGAACTACCTTACAACCCAGCAGTTGCACTACTAGGCATTTATCCAAGGGATACAGGTATGCTGTTTTGAAGGGGCACATGCACCCCAATGTTTATAGCAGCACTATCAACAATAGCCAAAGTATGGAAAGAGCCCAAATGTCCATTGATGGATGAATGGATAAAGAAGATGTGGTATATGTATACAATGTCGTATTACTCTACAATCAAAAAGAATGAAATCTTGCCATTTGCAACTACGTGGATGGAACTAGAGGATATTATGCTAAGCGAAATTAGTCAGAGAAAGACAAATATCATGACTTCACTCATATGAGGACTTTAAGATATAAAACAGAAGAACATAAGAGAAGGGAAGCAAAAAATAATATAAAAACAGGGAGAGGGACAAAAACATGAGACTCTTAAATATAGAGAACAAACAGAAGGTTACTGGAGAGGTTGTGGGAGGGAGGATGGGCTAAATGGGTAAGTGGCATTAAGGAATCTACTCCTGAAATCGTTGTTACACTATATGCTAACTAACTTGGATGTAAATTAAAAAAATAAATTAAATAAAAATTAAAAAAAAAAAAAAACACCTGGGCTCCCTTGGAGGTTTTAACTCTTAAGCTAGTCTGCATTGAGACACTTAGTAATTCATCAGTTACATTTCAAAGTGTTCCTATAGATACCACTTCTGTTGCTGACTACTCCTGGGCTTCTATTCCTGGTAAACTGCAAATCTCTGTAGCTTCCTATGAGTCTCTATTTTGGGGGGCAGCAATTTGTCCATTGACCTCAGTCCTCTGATGTCTCTAAAAATTCATGACCTCAGTTTCAGCTTTTTTCTTGTGAAGTTAGGAGTGACAACTTCCAAGCACTTTCAATACTTTATTATGTGCAATTTGATTCTTTTTAAAAAATTCCTCATTACAACCCACCAAACTGGGTTACTTTGGTGATTATATGGGTATTAAAAAGAAACGCAATTGGATTATTCTATAACCTGAAAGTGAGGAGCCTATGACTCCAGAAGCAATAAAAATGATGAATTTGATTAGATAAAAAATAAAAATGTAAATATAAACCCAGCTAAATAAAAAAACCAAATGACTGGCTTGGAAAAAGTATATGTTATACACAAATGGTACTTCTCTCTATATGAAAGCTTCTAAAACTAAAGAAAAAAGACAACACTGTAGAAAAATAGGCTAGAAATACAAACAGAATTCTTAGGAGAAGGAAATGCAAATGGCTGTTAAACATAAAAGTTTCCAACTACATTCATAAAAATAGAAGTGCAATTTAAAACTTCACTGAGTTATTCTTTCTTTTTTAATTTTTTTAATGTTTATTTATTTAGTTTTTAGAGAGAGAGAGAAAACGCAAGTGGGGGAGCGGCAGAGAGAGAGAGAGAGAGAGAGAGAGAGAGAGAGAATCCCAAGCAGGCTCCACACTGTCAGCACAAAGCTGAATGCACTGCTAAACTCACCAACCGTGATATCATGACCTGAGCTGAAATCAGAGTAAGATGCTTAACCAACTGAGCCACCCAGGTGCCTTATCAAATGGGAAAAATCCAAAAGTTTGCAAAGTACTCTGTTAACAAGGCTGTGAAGAAATAGGTACCTTAATACACTGTTACGGAAATACAAAATGTTGTACCTCCTATAGAGAAGGGGATTTTTCAATATATAGCAAAATTACATGAGTACTTACCTTTTCAATTTAGCACTTCCACTTCTAGAATCTACAAAGATACATTGGAAAAAAATACAAAAAGACAGGTTCACAAGGAACTCGTTGAAATACTATTTGTAATAACAAAGACTGTAAACAACCCAAATGTTTATTAATGGAGAATGGGTTAGCTAAAACCATGCTGCATCAATACAGTTGAATACTTCGCAGCTGTAGAAAGGAATGGGTAATATCTGTAAATATTACTATGCTATTATTGCAAAAAGATTTTTTAAGTTTAAAAAGGAGTGTTTATTCTATGCTATCATTTCTCTATGAAAATGGGAAGTAATATTTCCTTATATTAAAAATAAGGTAAGGGGCACCTGGTGGTTTGGTCATTTGACTGTCTGACTCTTGATCTCAGCTGACGTCATGATCCCAAGGTCATGGGATCAAGCCATATGTCAGGCTCTGCACTGAGTATGAAGCCTGCCTAAGATTCTCTTTCTCCCTCTGCCCCTCTACCCAGCTCCCATGGTCATTCACTTTCTCTCTCTCAAAGAAATAATAAATAAATAAATAAATAAATAAATAAATAAATAAACAAACAAACCAAATGCTGGCGAAGACATGGAACAACAGAAACTCTTATTCATTGCTAGTGGGAATGTAAAATAGTACAGCCACATTCCAAGATAGTTTGTTAGTTTCGTATAAAGCTAAGCAATGCTCTTTACTCATATGATCCATGAATCATGCTCCTTGCCATTTCTTCAAATAATTTGGAAACTTATGTCCACACAAAAACCTGTATGCAAATATTTATATCATCTTTATTCATTATTGTCAAGTCTTGGAAGCAATCAAGTTGTCTTTCAGTAAGTGCAATGGTCTGAATGTGCCCCCCCCCCCTGCCGCTGAATTTATATGCTGAAACCTAACAACCAAGGTAGTGGTGTTAGAAAGCAAAGTTATTAGGTCATGAGGATATAGGCTTCATGAATGGCACCTTACAAAAATGGCCAGGGAAACATTGCCCCTTCTACCATGTGAGGTTACGCTGAGAAGTCAGCAATCTGCAACCCACAAAAGGGTCTTCACCAGAACCCAAACATGCTGGCATCCAGTTTTGGACTTCAAGCCTCCAGAACTCTGAGAAATAAATTGCTATTGTTTATAAGCCACCCAGTCTGTGGTATTTTGTTATAACAGCCTAAATGGAAATGAGCTATCAAGCAAGCCATAGAAAGACATGGAGGAAACTTAAATGCATATTTTTAAATATTTATTTATTTATTTATTTATTTATTTATTTATTTAGAGTGGGGAGGGACAGACAGAGAGGGAGAGGAGAGAATCCCAAGCAGGCTCCACACTGTCAGTGCAAAGCCTGACACGGGCCTCAAACTCACAAACTGTAAGATCAGAACCTGAGCTGAAATCAAGAGTTGGACGCTCAGCTGACTGAGCCACTCAAGCACCACTTAAATGCATATTATTAAGTGAAAGAAGCTAATCTGAAAACACTACATACAGCATGATTCCAAGTATATGATATTCTAGAAAAAGAAGAATTATGGAGACAGTAAAAGGATCAGTGATTGGCAGCAATTAAGAAGGAAGGAGGGAAGAATAGGTGGAGCACACAGCATTTTCGGGGCTGTGATACCACTCTGTGTAATGTTATAAAGGGGATATATATCATTAAACATTTTTCAAAACCCATAGAACATACCAATAGTGGACTCAAATATAAACTATGGACTTTGGGTGACAGTAATGTGTCAATGTAGGTTCATTGATTGTGATAAATGTACCACTCTGGTACAGGATTTTGATAGTAGGAGACACTGTGTATCTGGGGGCATGGGATATATAGGGAATCTTTGTACCTTGTGCTCAATTTTGCTGTGAATCTAAAACTGCTCTAAAGTAATGTCTATTAATATTTTTTAGTAACAAACTATAGAAATGATCCCTGAAAATATAATCTTGTTATTATATATTTTTAAATAAATAAAACAAACCAGAAAAATTGTTACCCACAAAAGAAGTATACCATATCCCACTGAAAGGAACCAGTGCTCCTTGGACAGGTGGCTGATTCCAGTTACGAAACAGGAAATGTACTGATGAGTTTTGAACATTTTGTCATCCAGAAAGCAAGGAAATTATCAAAAACTACTGGGGTAGTGTCAGAGAGACTGAGATATCAACTTGACCTATTGACTTGGACATCTGAGCACCCATAAGGGTATTAACTACAATGGATTGTCACAAATCCAATATATTTAAGTTTATAAGTTCAAAATGATGCTTGAAAAAACTTCATTGATCACCATTCTCTTGAAAATGGAATATACATCAGAGTAAGGAAATAATTGATGTTAAGAAGTTTTACTTTATTAAAATCTTCCAGCTAATAAACAATGAAGAAATGATGAAGTCATTACTATTTTACAATCCCTAATAAATTAATAGCTATAAGCAATAATTGTCAATGGCTGCTAACAGCACTGAGAGTGAGACAAATAGACATTGTGTACATCCTCAGAGAGGTATACCTATGAAGAACACTCACTAGAAAAAGAAATCAAGCCCAAATCTGTCAATGCCTCTACATCTAACTGCCAATTAGTAGGAAATCAAGGAGATGGAGGAACATGTTAAATGCACCATGGGAATGAATGTATGCAAAACAAGGAGAGTAGGGACTCTGCAGGAAAAACCAACTGATGTTTTTCTTCAACATCCATACCAAAGAGAAAGAAAAAAGGGGAGAGGACAGGAAAGGGGAAAAAACAGCAGGGGAGAGAGACAGGAGGAAGAAAAATTGCAAATAAAAAAAATTACAGGAAAGAAACCTACATATTAAAAAAAAGACACAACAATGAACTACAATGTATAAACTTCATTTGGATCCTAATTTAAACAATAAACTATAAAAAAAATTCTTTTGGGGGACCTGGGTGGCTCCATCAGCTTAGCATCCAACTCTTGATTTTAGCTCAGGTCATGATCCCAGGGTTGTAAGATTGAGCCCCTCATCAGGTTCTGCACTGTGCATGGAGCCTGCCTAAGATTTTCTGTCTCTTTCTCTCTCTCTCCCTCTTCCTCTGCCTTTCTCCCCACTCATGTGCTCCCTCTCTAAAATAAAAGTAAATAAATAAATAAATAAATAAATAAATAAATAAATAAAACTTGTGAGGAAATTTTAAATATTTCAACATTTCAATATTTCATTAGTATTTATGATATTAAAAATATCACTTGCTGAGATAATGATATTATGGTTATAGTTGAAAAGTATGTATATATACATATATTCATACATAAATACAAATATACACACACAATGAAATATTCACAAGTGAAATTATATGATATCTGGAATTTGCTTCTAAATATTTTAGAGGTGGAGAGGCAAAAAGTGTAGATATATTGAGGAAACAATATTGGCCATGACTTGATAACTGCTGAATTATTGAACTTGATGTATTCTCTCTTGTTTGGCCCACAGGATTTTAATTTCTGTGGTGACTAACTACCAACACAGAGAGGCTAGTGCCATTGAAAGAAAATTTTTATTACTTAAACTTTTCAAGAAGAAACAGCAGTCCATGCAACACAGGGAAAGCATCAGGGTGGTCCAGAAAACAGGAGCAAGAGGAGTTTATTAGGGTTTCCATGGGAAAGGTAAGGCAGAACAGCATAAACAGTTTAGGTTTGGCCAATTTAAATAATTCTGGCAGGGGTCCCTGAGTGGCTCAGTCAGTTGGGCAACTGACTTCGGCTCAGGTCATGGTCTCACAGCTTGTGGGCTCGAGCACCACGTGGGCTCTGTGCTGACGGCTGGGAGACTGGAACCTGCTTCAGATTCTGTGTCTCCCCCTCTCTGCCCCTCCTATGCTCATGCTCTGTTTCTCTCTGTATCTCAATAATAAATAAACGTTAAAAAATTTTTTTAATAAATAATTCTGGGAGGCTTTGGACTTTTGATACATGTCCCTGGGATAATTTGGGGCAGGAGAAATTTTGGCTTGGTGTGTAAAAGTTTTATAAGGAGGTGGTTGGCTTGTATATGAGAGGCATACGTGCAAGTAAATTGTTTACTACCTCTAGGAATTAGCTAGCTCTGGGAGGGCAATCTCCAGAACATCAAAAACACAGAAAAGAAAATATAGTTAATATAATTGTCCCCATGATAAATAGATGTCAATAGACAAATATAGAATCTAAGAAAACACATAATAGAGTACATTGCACTGTTTTCTCTATTATTACATATGTTTGAAAGTTTTCATATGTTCTTTTAGAAAACTAGAAAGAACATTAGTGTGAATCAGTTGTTTTTCCAAAGAGAGCAAGAGAGCTACAACAATATCACCCATTCCACATGCTCTTTTGCAATGTGGACTTGCTACTTTCTCTCCTATTAGGAGGTAGACTCTATTTCCTCTACCAATGAATTTGGGCTAGCCTTAGTACTTATCATGCTTAATGGGAGATACAATGTTTTGACTTCTGAGGCTAGTCCTTAAAAGTTTTACAACGTCTATCTTTGCTTCTTATAATTCACCTTCTGGGGAGTCAGCCACTGTGCTGTGAGGAAGCCCAAGCAGCCACATGGAGAGATCTATGTGGAGAAAAACCAAGATCTCCAAAAACAGCCCCATCTGAGCCCTTCATCAGGAACCAGAAATAACTGTCAGACACGTGAGTGACCATTTTAGACCTCGAGCTATTCCAGGTCCCCCACTGACACCATGATTCCTGACAGAGAAGAAATTTCAACCAGTGCCTGCTTGAATTCCTGGCCCAAAGAATCATGAACAAATAAACTGCCTTTGTTTTAAGCAATTAAACTTGAGATATGTTACATAATAATGAGTAACTGATACAAGAGTATAAGAATATCTTACAGAGATCATTACTTCCTTAAGAAGAGAAAATAAAGAATATTTATAATATAGATGCAATCTTCAAGCAAATAAATGAAACTAAAGAAGAATTTCATCTAAACACCAAAAAACTTGATTTTATGATCTATGATCTTTGAAAATAATGCCTACAGTAATGCAAGACCAATGGTTAATAGGTGGTTCAGAGCTGGAAATACCTCCGCAGTCTTAGAACAGTGAGGTCTATTTAGCTGGAGTAAATAGTAAAGCAAGGAACTAGATGGGGGAAGGTCAATAGATACATTAACCTGAACAGTCTCAGTAATGGTTCAGACTTTCTTCAAGAGGTAACAAGAGATTGGCTGAACATTCTTAGCAGGGCAGTGACATGATCAAATCAGTATTTTGACAAAAGTGGTTGTTTTGCTTGGATTAGTATGAGGAACACATCAGGGCCGGTTAGGATGATTTCCAGATATGAGGTTATGAGAACTTGGACTAGGGAAATGACAGTACATACAAGTTCAAGAAATATCTAATGAATAATTAAGAGATGACTGAATGGTAGAGAGAATGATGAAGAAGGAAAATCCAGAGATGATGCCGAGGTTTTGAGTTGGGATGACTAAGAAAATTGTGGTGACACTGGTGCAGAGAAGAAAACTGAGAAGAGATCATGGGCTGGAAGATAACGGTGACCTACTGAGTAGAATTCTAGATCTACTGAGTTAGTAGGTTCTTGACCTACTAAGTTAATAGTATATTCAAGTAGAAATATCCCATGTTTAGTTTCTGGCACAAAATTGAATGAAGGTAAGACATTAGAACTCACAATAATAAGCGACATTTTCCAAAATGTGTTTTTCAAACACTATTGACAAGAGGTGCCCCATTGAAAGATCCTGAGACTAAATAAATTTGGAAAATGTTTACTTTTTCTTAGGTATTCATAATGCACATTAGAATATGAAACATTCAGAATGATCCTTCTGTATAGAAGCGTATATTATTTTGCTTAAGCAAAACATTCCAAACTCTGATCAACCCTTGACATACTTTATATCATGATCCATTTGGAAAACACAGGATGATCATTAAAAAAAATAATAAATAAATAATAAAGAAAATGAAGAAAACCTAAGTAAATAGGGGGAGGGGGAGGAAAACAGTATGAAGCTCATTAAGAATAGACTTAATAGCTAAAGCCAGTGCACAGAGTAAATCAAAACTGGAAAAGAACCTTGAGAGTGAAGGTCAACTGGTTAAGAACTGAAATAGGACAGAGAAGAGTTTGGAGAAGGAATTGTCTGGCAAATGGAGGATCATCATGGAAGTTCAGTGTCACAGAAGATTACAGAAGCCGGCCATTAAGTGGGTTTCAGAAGGTTGACATGGCCATGTCCTGCAGAAATGTTAAGAAAGCCAAAACCAGAAAGAAAGGGCTGGAAAAGTCCATTGGATTTAGTTGGAAGTCAGTAGTCCCCCTTGAAAGAGTTTAAAAAAATATATATGACAGAGACTAAAGAAGAGTATGTTGTAAGAGAAATCAAAACCACGGACAATAAATATTAACTGGCTGTCTGAAAGTGAAAATCTGAGGGAAAGAAGACTAGCTCCATGTGTTGTCTGTGGTAATCGGAAAATTATCAATAGTGGGGAAAAAATCTGCACACATGCAAAGACAGATGAGAGTATACCAACGGAGCCAGTCCAGGAATGATGCTGAAGAGTGAGAATACTGTATCTGAGGAGTACAGAATACTCCTAGGGTAAAAGTAGCAGTATTAAGCTGGAAGAAGAAGAGCAGCTTTTTTTTTCCCCCTGAGATGAGTAAAAAAGACAAGTGATGGCAAAAGAAGGCTAAATGGGTGACGATAGAATAGAAGAACTCCTAAGGATCAGGAGAGTTGGGGGCAGGAGGCAGATAGCGGGGAGGAGGTTGTAGTTGGAGAGGGAGAGAACCAAATGTATACTCTCGGGAAAAGAGCAATGCCGGCCTTTACTTGAAGGACAGTAAAATCTGGGAGATGGAGGAGGTACTTTAGGTTAATGTTGAATATGAAATGAAAGGGAATATAAATATTCTTTAATAAAACATATTTTTTAGTAGATATAACATGGAAAAGTTTGAGGGCCCATGGGTGGCTCAGTCGTTTAAGCGTCCAACTCTTGATTTTGGCTCAGGTCATAATCTCACGATTCATGAGTTCAAGCCCCACATCAGAATCTGTACTGACAATGTAGAACCTGCTTGGGATTCTCTCTCCCTCCCTCTCTCTCTGCCCCTCCCCTGCTCACACACACATGCTCTCTCTCTCTTTCTCTCTCTCTCTCTCTTTCTCAAAATAAATAAATAAATTTTTAAAAATATGGAAACATTTGAAAAGGATGGTAAGATCTGTCCCCTTATTGTTTATTTCAATTGCTTATTAAAGGTAAGACTTCCCCCATTAAACTCTAAGTTCTATGGGGCAGGCCATAGTCTGTCTTGTTGCTTATTTTGGTTCCATTGACATCTAACGGGGACTGGAATATAGTAGGTGGTTGGTAAATATTAGTTCAGAATTTATAAGGTGTGCTTTGGTTCGAGAAACAGAGTGGAAGTGCAGGGTCCAAATGATAGGAATAAATATTTGATTACAGCAGAAAAAGGAAACTAGTTTTGTGAGTGGGGAATCTGGTCTAATTAATAAACATCTTTAAGTTGTAAAGCTGTAAATTACCTCTCAGATCATCTATCAGATTCAGATCTATCAAGATCAGAATTTTGATTCCTGTTTCCAGAAGAGGCTTACTTAATTTGCTCAGCCTTAAGAACAAACTCAACCAAAAAGACTCATAATACCAGCAAAAGCTTAAATTTTATTTCGTCACTTGATTTTTTTACCATTACCCAAATATGAAGAATATAAATAGAATCACAAGCTTTCCCCCTTCAACAGTTCATTTCCATTTCCTGCTAGTTGCTGCATCACTGATCTTTTCAAAGTCATCACTCCAATAGTACTTGGTCTCTCACTTTCCACTCCTAATGCCTACTCTAGATACACCCCATATAAAAGGCCACTGTGAGAATTATAAGTGTTATAACACCCAATGAATATGATGTGAGGAGGAGAGCAAAGCATTATGTAACATATTTCAGTTGTGCCAGTAGGTGTTAACATTTCTGACTTAATAAGTTGACTCCTCTTCTAAGACAAAGTGGCACAGCATGTAACAAAAAGCATCAATTTCAGGGCCAACAATCCAGACTTGGTTATGAATCTGAACACAATTACTTGCTTACTGTGAGACTCTAGCCAAATTATTCAGCTCCATGCAATGAGGATGAAAATAACTTGTTGTTTCAGGTTGCTTTGAACATTATAGATAATGTCTACCATGTACCCGGTACAAAGCAATTGCTCAGTAAAGTGAAGCTACAAATATTTGTATCCAAATATTCTGTTTTGATAGTCAAAGTGCCACAGATGGAGCCATAGTAAAACAATATTGGTCTCTGGCCGTGGAAAATGAAAAAGTGTAGTGAAAATGAGTCTAAATACAGAAAATTACTTGAAAGTTTGTTTAGGAAACAGATCCCACATACCCCTTTCTACTCTAAAGTGCAGGGCAGCTGCAGACTTCATCTCCAGGAGATGACTGAAAACATTTCTCTGAAGAGGGTAAAATAGAGGGTCTCTGGAGTAAGGGATGCCAGAGACGTTGGTATCCTTCCCATCACACTAAAAATGTGGAGATTAAATCAACTTTTACATACTGAATGCTGAGATATCATCCCTCCTTCCCTCATCCAGCTCTCCGAATTCTGAAAGCCAGGTCTCTAACCTGCAGCAAGAGATTGGAAGTTTACTTTGGGCAAAGTGACCAGCCCAAAAAGAAAGACTAAAGGTAGGGAACATCAGAAATTCAGTGAAAGGGCAGACCACCAAAAGTGAAGCCCCCAATTGACAAGCAAACTTGCAGCCAAATTTTCAATGGCCGTATCTCTGGAAAAAAGAGCAACTAAGGATTACCAGACAAATAAACAAGGGAATTGAAACTATTAAGGGAGAAGAAAAGTTGACTTTAAAAAATCATCCTGAGATGCATAAGAGATAAATATTATAACCATGAGGCAAATATGCTATTTTAAAAAGGAAGGGGAAATATTCATATTTTTTTGAGGAACTTTTGGAATTAAAAAAAATGCAGGAATCAAAAGCTCAATAGAAAGACTTTCAGAGAAACCTTTTTAGAGAATAGAGTAAAAAGACAAACAGAAACTAGGTAAGATAGGCAAATAGAGAACCAATTCAGGAAGTCCAAGACGTAAATAAAAGGATTTCCAGAGAGGGAATGTACACAATGGAGTAGAGGAAATCAACAAAGAATAATCCATAACTGGGGCGCCTGGGTGGCGCAGTCGGTTAAGCGTCCGACTTCAGCCAGGTCACGATCTCGCGGTCCGTGAGTTCGAGCCCCGCGTCAGGCTCTGGGCTGATGGCTCGGAGCCTGGAGCCTGTTTCCGATTCTGTGTCTCCCTCTCTCTCTGCCCCTCCCCCGTTCATGCTCTGTCTCTCTCTGTCCCAAAAATAAATAAAAAACGTTGAAAAAAAAAATTTAAAAAAAGAATAATCCATAACATGTTCCCAGAACCGAATGACATGAGTTTCCAGGTGGAGGGTCCTGCCTCAGCACACTGGAAAAAATTGATTCATACTAATGTCAATTATCATACATTATCTGAACACCAAAGAGAGTCAGGAATCAGAATGACTTTGGACTTCTCAACAGCAGCCCTGGAATCTATGAGACATTGAAGCCATGACTTTTAAAATACTGAGATTTCTAACCTAGAATTCTATACTCTGACCACTAATTGACTGTGAGAGAAAATAAAGACATTTCAGCCATCTAAAGTCATGAAAATTGAGCTTCTGTGAATCTCTCAGTAAACTGTTAGAGGATGTGTCGTACCAAATAAGAGCAAAAACCAAGAAAGAAAAGATACAGGATTAGGAAAATATAGGAAATTGGGAAAAGTCAAATAACTCTGGGGGAGATTTCTTCAAGAAAAATGAAATTGGTAGAATACCTAATATGTCTGAATGTATTTAGAGGGATATAAACAACTAAAAGTGGTTGAAATTTAAGAATATATTAAATTATATATACATACACACACACATATATATGTACATACATATTATTTTTACTTTCTTTTTATTAGCATACATTGTCTTGTTTTCTTTTTCTTTAATTAGTGATTTTACATATATAATCCTTTGGTTAGTAGTAACCTTATTATAGTAGTATAATCCTTTGGTTAGTAATAAAAGGAAAGTAAAAATAATCCCAATATAGTATGTGGCTCAGCAGGAAATGTTGTTTAACTACTTATTCAAACATTGAATATTGACTTAACTAAACATGATATAACTATATTTGGGGGGGGGGAAATATACAGGTGGGGGGATAGAGACAGGCAGGAGGATGAATTGTTTCAAACAAAAATGAATGCTAAATCCTCATTTCAAGGAAGAGGACATGAAATAATATCTAAACTTGATAGACTAAGATGTAGCAGTAGAGCCATGTTGTTTACAAATATGCAGATAAGTTAAAAACAGCAAAAATATCAAATGGTTGCCTCTGGAAATTAAAAAATGGAGGAGCACTAAGGGAGAGGGAAAGTCTTGTTTTATAGAATGATTTAAGTTAACTATGTGCATGCATATCTTGGATAAAAACTCAAAATATGCAGAAATTTAAAATGGAAAAACAAACAGCTAGCAAGCCAGCTTAAGTTTCCTTATAGTAATAATTTTGATGAGGAGTAAGAAGAAGGCAGTTGGCTTTTACAAGAGGTGACCGTTTGAACACACAATGTGAATGGTGTAAAAAGTAAAGATTGATAGAAGTGTAGGCTCATTGAAGTTGTCTGCCTCTATGTTTGGGAAGGAAGGGCACTGACCCTAGGAATATAGACTGTGTAACTAAAAGTACATTATTCCTATCAATAATTTCTGATGAAATAGGTTAACTTTAGACACAGAGTGAGGTAATGTTTAATGTTAATATTAAATAATCTGCAGAGTTCATAGAAACACTGTTCAATATTAATTTTTAAGTTTACAATCCCACATACTTCTCTGATATTTAGGTTGAATTGAATTGAATTTAGTGAAGTGTCAAAGAAAACATGTGAGTCCCATTATATTGTTTGATCACACAGAGAAAGGACAGTAGTTAGAAGTAAAACTCTTTAGGTTTACAGATTTTTGATGTTTTAATGGTTTTCCACTAAAATCATACAATTTCCAAAAAGAAGTTTATAGATGTTTAATAACAGAGCTTCCTATTGAAGACAACACTTGGCTTTTATGGCACATTTTTCAAAATCTTTTTTTTAATATTTTTTTAATGTTTATTTACTTTTGAGAGAGAGGGAGAGCACAAGTGGGGGAGAGGCAGACAGAGGGAGAGAGAGATTGAGAGATAGAGAGACTCAGAATCTGAAGCAGGCTGCAGGCTCTGAGCTGTCGGCACAGAGCCCGACAGGGGGCTCAACCCTCAAACCGTGAGACCATGACCTGAGCCAAAGTCAGATATGTAAATTGAATGAGCCAGCCCAGCAACTCCCACATTTTTCAAAATCTTAATGATTAAATACTTTCCATTAAAAATGAAATAGTTTTAGTTTTTAATTGTAAATTAAGAATATCATGTATATAATCATTTTAAGAAGTTATCTAATACTTTTATCAATTAAAAGGGAAGATTGTTTTGCCAGCTCTAGCCTAAAAAGATCCAGGAGGAAAGATACAATAAATGCTCTTATATTCTTGCAATTCTCTTGTCATAGCTGTCACTTATAATTGGTTACATGATATACTGATTAGTAAGATATAAAAAATCTTTATAAACAAAAATTTATCTTAGAGGCTTTTTCAAAACTCAGATTCTTAAATAATTTGTCTATATATGTGTGTGTATGTACATATATATATAGGATCTAATTAGAATCATCCTTAAACATTACTTAGTCCACTCTTAGCTTTTGTCGAAACACAAAACTGAAGGACAGAATGGTTTAGTGTTTCCCTAATGCTAATATACACAGCTGATTGGTGGAAAAGCAGCAAAAAAAAAAAAAAAAAAAAAAAAAAAACACACTTGGTCTCCTGATCCTCAATCCCATTCTACTTCTGTATCACCAGTTGTAAAAGAAACCCAATTTTTGGTAATTACGAATTTAAATGAAAAAAACATTTTAAAGCATAATTTTGTTTTGATGATAATAGCAGGACGAAAAGAACTTTTACAAATTATTCAATCAGAGTTGGAACAGATTTATTAAGGAAAATGGGAAAATTTTGGTAAGACTGTAGGTTGGCAATATGCCCCAGTCAGATTTCCTGTATCTATTTAACCCTAAATAACATATCTATAAAAATGGTCCTTCTCCCTCTTCAGTATGTGCAGCATGGGAAGACAGAACTCTGGAAGAAAGCCAATCTTATTGGCTTAAGAATTTAGAGAACTGAGTTTAGGTCTGTCTGAGCAGCTAAATCTAGGGTGAAATCCCCTAAAAGTAGGTGCTACTGAGTGAGAAGCCCTGAAATCTACATATAAACTCCCCTCAAATTGTTGGCTGACTGCCTGTAAATGTGCCATTGACAATCTAAGGAGCCTCGCAGAAGGAGGCTGGGGAAAGCTCTAAGAGCTGAGCAGAGATTTTAGCTGCTGCTCACCGCTAGTAAGATTTTAGATGCTGAAATCCAACTGGGTGTGCGGCCTTGGTAAACACCTTGGGCTTTCCATGAAGTTAGGAATAAAGATTGCATCACCAAAACTAAAGTATAAATCTGTCCTAAAGAAGTGAAAACCAAGCTTCCCCAAGTTCAAGTTGATCTGTCTTTAATTTAACTGCCTGCTAGAGCAAAACTCAATACTTTTCAGAGGAAGATCCAGAGAGTCTGAAATATATTACCCACAGCATAACAATAAAAAATTATTAGAAATGGGAAAATGTGACTTTATAGTCAATAGAAAGAGACCAACAAAGGACCTAGGTGTTAGAGTTGGCAGAGAAAGATTTTAAAATAACTCTGATAAATATGTTTAAAAGTCTACAAGAAAAGATGAATATAACATATAAAGAAATGGGTAATGGGGGATAAAGATTAGAAAAGCAGAAATGAAACTGCCTTATTCACAGACAACATGATTCCACATGATTCTCCAAACATCTATTAATTGCAGTAAGTGAATTCAGCAAGTTTCTAGGATATAAAGTCAGTATTTCTATACTATTTCAATAAACAATTGGAAATAACATTTAAAAATAAATACCCCTCATAGTAGTATAAAAAACATTAAATACCTAAGAATAAATTTTTTAAAAAGGTATAAAAGCTCTCTAGTTAGAAAACTACAAGTCTGCAGGGGAAAAAAGCCTAATAAGTAGAGAAATACTTTGTGTACATCATTGCAGGATGATATTGTAAAGATGTCATTCCACCTAAAAATGATCCATAGAATCAGTATACTTCCAACTTAGAATGCTTTTTTAATAGAAATTGATAGTCTAATGTTAACTGTTATATGGAAATACAAAGGACCAAAACAGCCAAATTAATCCTGAAAAAGAAAAGAGAAGTTGGAGGACTTAGACCTACCTGATTCTAAGACTTATTATAAAGCTGTAGCAATTAAGACAATGTGTTATTGGCATAAAAAAAGACAAATGGATTGATTGAACTGAGTAGAGAATCTATAAATAGACCTCCCCCCATATATATTCAGTCAATTGACCGAAATGCCAGAAATTCAATGGGGAAAAGAAAATATTTTCAACAAATGATGCTAGAACAACCGGGTATCTATATATCCTGACTGGCACATCACAACATATGAAAAAAATAACCTGAGGTGGATTATAAACCTAAAAATAAAAACCAAACCATAAAATCCTTGGAAGGAAACATAATGAATATCTTTGCAATAATGCAGTAGGCAAGAATTTCTTTTTACATAAAAAAGCAGTAACCATAAAAGAAAGTAAAGACATATTGGACTTTATCAAGATTAGAAATTTCTGTTCATCCAAAGACACCTTTATGAAAATGGAAAATGTAAATCACATACTCACTATCAAAGCCTAGTGGAACTGTATTACACAGCTCACATGCAATGGCAATATGATTTTTAACACAGACCTTTTAATTTTAGTTGTATTTTGTCGTGCAGAAATATAAATATCATAAATGTTGACGCTGCAAAAGTACAGAAGTTGAGTTTTAAAAATGGGCAGCAGAGGGGCACCTGGATGGGTGGCTCAGTTGGTTAAGCACCCAACTCTTGATCTCAGCTCAGGTCTTGATCTCAGAATTCAAGCCCCATGTTCAGCTCTGCACTGGGTGTGAAGTCTACTCAAAAAAAAAAAAAAAAAAATGGTGGCAGAGATAGAAGTTTGGGTAGTGGTGTTGTTGGTATCTTCTTACTAACATGAAGAGTGAAGAGAAAGACTTGATAGTCAAATGGAACAGGCAATAGGAATTTCAGTATAATATTTAAAGTCACTCAGTAACCATACAAATCAAAGTAACAATAAGATTATTAAAACTGGTATGAAGGAAAAACAAGTAGCAAATAACCTAAGTAGACTAAATACTCACCCTTTATAGCTGGGAATCAACAGAGAATATCCAAAGTTGAAAACTCAAAAACTAGCAGTAAAACGTAAACATTTAACCTGGGGAAAACTGATTTAGGGGTGGAGGAGGGAATTCTGCTTTTCATTTTATGTCCATTCTCTAATATCTAATTTTTTCCGTACATGTGCATTTAGTGCATTGTTTTTTGACAGATTAATAGATTATAGGAGACAGAGGGAGGGAGAGAAATCCACATACCTAGAGGTTATCACTAATGAACTTTCAGATGATTTCTTTCCTCATTACACCTGTCTGTATCATATGACAATAGTTTTGTAATTATAACATGAAAATAAAGCTAGTTTCCCTTTGGAAAAAAAAAACATAAAAATCTCAACTTTAAAAAAATCAACCCTGTTGAAGTACTTTATTGCCCATAAGAAAATAACATCTGGCGGTATTGGAGCTTTCTGGTGGGAAAACACTTTTCAGAATGTCAAAGTACTATTTACTTCTTGGTTTCAATCACCATATTACACTGAATACAAACTACTATTGTTTCAATTGATGAATTCTGGAGAGTCCTTAGCCTAACGTGCCAGGTAGGACTGAAGAATACTGTAGTTAAGCAGAAAGTTCTCACAATAATAAAATTACTGTCAAATGTCATTGAGTTCTTTGCAATTATTGTGGGAGTGAAGAAATATTAAAAATATCCCTTATGGTAGTGTCTTTAGTTTGTACTGACATAAACTCTTTTGGGATTCTTCTCTAAGATTAAGTCTACACCCATAATTATGTCATCATGTATGCAGAAGTGTCGTTTTTGCTCAGTTCTTGTAACTTGTTTATAAGCATGGAAGAGCCAATAGCTAATGGTGAAGGCCAGAGCCATCTGCCACTTAGATACCAAAACCTTTTGTAGTGTTCCCATTAGAACTGTGATGTTGATTCATCTATGTCCTAAATGAGGTGTGTAGAGAAAAAAAAATACATGCCTGTCAGAATGCATTTTATAGCAAGCAGAGTGTTGTTCCAGAAACTAGTCATCAGGTTATCTTGGCCATTGTAAATGAAGTACATCTGGGAATTATTCTCAGGGAAACATTGGGTAGAAGCTCTAACTAGTGGCTTTGACTTTGACTACTACAAAGACTGGAAAAAGGTAAAGCATGTATCAAGCTCTGGTGTATAATCTACAGGTTAAGTCCATGATATATGATGGTGAAACCTTCTTCAGGAATCCTCACTGGTTTTTTTAAGATTATATTAGTGGTTATGGTAGACTCCTTCACAAATGGCAATGAAATGCTGTTCCCAATTCCCCCATTGCTTTATTCCTAAGTCTGGGCCAGATATTTGCAATCAATCTCTGCTGTGTGTGTGCATTTTTTTTTCCTTAGTTAAATTTAGGATTCTCTAAGAACCTTGCTTGCATAAATATAGTGAAGTAGTTAAAAGTAGGGATTGTGAAGTTAGACAGATCCGGGTTTGAATCCCTCAAGCTGTATTTGCTGGATAACCTTCATCAACAGTCATAACAGTCATCATGAACCTCAGTTTTCTTACCTATAAAAAAAAAAGAAATGAAAGCACAACTCAGAGAGTTGTAAAATTAAATATGATAGTTTATGTAAATCACCTAGTGCAGTGGTTCCCAAGTTGTATACACACTGGATTCTCCTGGTGAGCTACAAAACGACCTACGGGTTAGTGTTCCATCCCAAAACATTGTGATTTAATGGGTCAGACGTGCGGCCTGAGCTTGGAAATTTTTTAAAGGTCTCTAGGGGATCCTAATGTACAGACAAGTTTTAGAACCACTGACCTAGTTTACGGCAATACCTGCCTCAGGTACACATGACCTAAGTGTTTTATAATTATCTAACATAATATTTGTAAAAATCCAAATGCCATATTATCCTCCATTTCCAGATGATAAACTGGAGAGATATTTGATAACATAATCAAGGGCAAGTAATTATCACAAAGTATAATCAATATTTAAACCCAGTTTCCCTGAATCCAAAGCTGAGTCCTTGGTTGTAATGTTGGTTGTAATGTTATCTCACTTCAAACAAATTTCCTATGCATAACTTTCCCAACCCAACTGAGGTATGGCATGTTGAGAATCTCAGTTTTGGGAGGAAGAAAAGAAAGAAAAAAATAGAAAGAAAAATCCTCCAGAATTGTGAGTAAATACTGAAAAAATCATACAAACAGCTGATTTATCATATCTCAGTATGGTCTCAAGCAGATGGTCAGGCTGAAAGCATGAGGATTGTTGCAGGAAATTGGATAATAAGATTAGATATGTTTCTCATCAATAGACATATCATTCCATGGTAGACAATAGTTCTTAGTTCTGTTGAATTTTTAAATTTTTTTTAATGTTTACTTATTTTTTGTGAAAGAGAGAGAGACAGAGTGTGAGCGAGGTAGGGTCAGAGAGAGAGGGAGACACAGAATCTGAAGCAGGCTCCAGGCTCTGAGCTGTCATCACAGAGCCCAACATGGGGCTCGAACTCACAAACTGTGAGATCATGAAATGAGCCGAAGTCGGCCACTCAACCAACTCAGCCACCCAGGCGCCCAGTTCTGTCGAATTTTTAAATAGCGATTTTCATGAAAACTCACTCCAGATTCCTTCTAAATGGATCAAGGACTCAAAAGACCAAGATGTCTTTTGGAAGTTATACTCAGCACATACTTTTCACTTACCTATACTACAATAGCTAGCATTTATCAAGAACTGGATTGATGCAAATCTCAGCCACAATAATTGAAACATGGTCTGTATTCAACAAAGTCCAAGATACAAGTGGAGTGGTAATTAAAGCATTACCATATTTCTGTGAGCATATCCTTCACAGAACCATCTTGAACTAGATTTTTTTTTTAATCTCAGCTTCTCAAAACAGAGTAGAACTGAGAGACGAAAGAAAGAAAGAAAGAAAGAAAGAAAGAAAGAAAGAAAGAAAGAAAGACAAGAACACAGCTATTCTCTGTCATGACACCTCGGTTGTCTGAGTCTCCAACTGAAGAAAAAAAACAAAGAGGACAAATACTGTCTGATTTCAAGACTTATTATAAAACTACAGTAATTAAGTGGTATATTGGCATAAAGATAGATAATGAAAGAGAACAGAGAGCCCAGATATAGGCCCACACATGTCCAGACAACTGATTTTTGACAAAAGTGCAAAGGCAGGGCGCCTGGGTGGCTCAGTCGGTTGGGCGTCCGACTTCGGCTCAGGTCACGATCTCGCGGTCCGTGAGTTCCAGCCCCACGTCGGGCTCTGTGCTGACTGCTCAGAGCCTGGAGCCTGTTTCAGATTCTGTGTCTCCCTCTCTCTCTGACCCTCTCCCGTTCATGCTCTGTCTCTCTCTGTCTCAAAAATAAATAAAGGTTAAAAAAAAAAAAGTGCAAAGGCAATTCACGGGAGATAAAGTAATCTTTTCAACAAATAAAAAGTAACAAACTGTTATACGTGCAGCATGGATAAACCTCAGAATAATTATGCTGGGTAAAAGCAGCCAAGTGAAAACCAAATACATGCTGTATGATTCCATTTATATAAAATTGTAGAAAATGCAAACTAATATATAGTGACAAAAAGCAGACCAGTGGTTACCTAGACTGGGGTAAGGGAGGTAGGAGGGATTAGAAAAAAGACACAAGAAAACTTTCGGGAGTAACAAATATGTTTATTACAGTGCTTGTGGTGTGGTTTCAAAAGGGTATGCACATGTCAAAACTTACATTGTTTTAATATACTTTGAATATGTGTAGTTTTTTATATCAATTGTATTTCAATAAATTCATTGAATATGCAAATTTTCAAAAAAGCTCTTCTTGTTTAAAATGTTTTTAATGTTTGTTTATTTATTTATTCATTTATTTTTTGAGAGAGACAGAGAGAGAGAGAGAGAGAGACAGTGTGAGGGGGGGAGGGGCAGAGAGAAAGAGGGAGACACAGAACCTGAAACAGGCTCCAGGCTCTGAGCTGTTAGCTCAGAACTCAGAATGGCTAGATCATTACCTAGGCCGAAGTTGGACGCTTAACCGACTGAGCCACCCAGGAGCCCCATTTTCTCTTCTTGCTTAAAGAACTCATTAGCTAAATAGCAATGCATTACATATGATGGTGATATTTTTGCTTTATATTTGTTTCTTTTGATTACATGCTACAGTGATTTCTGATAGGGTTAGACTTCATTTTCAATAATAAAAGATTACCTTTTTAAAAGCCTGTTTTCTTGTTTGAAGACAGCACAAATATTTTAATCAATTGTCTAGAAGAAAATGAAAAATTCCTTCTACCTCAAAAAGAAATTAGGAGTACTATGGATTAGAGAATGTTGTATAAAATTTTACAATATGATTGCTTCTGAAATTCAAAAGTTGGCAAGCATATTCAGTAGTTTGCAGATTTATCTCCTGTATCCTGACCCATTTGATAACAGGTAATTATGAGAGCACACTGCTGCTGAGACTATCCATTCTCATGACTAAAAATAAATCCACCACCCTTAAGTACATTTAATTTCTGTGCATCAATTTGCTGAAGCTTTTGTTTGTCTTCTGCTCCTTTCTTCTCTAAAGGTAAATGGCACAGCAGAACCTTTAGAGACAAAGTTGCATTTCAACAAGCTAGTTTGGGGATTTGTTCACATCCTGTGCTTGCAGTTATTTATTGCTTTATAAAGGTTATAGGTAGGTAAATATAACTAAAGGTCGATGAAACAGAACATTTTACATAACACCCCATTGGCTTAACATATTAGAACTTGTAGCATTTAAAATTATTTTGAAGAATGAATAGATTAGAAGTATTAGACCTGAAATATTCATGGTATATCCATATAGATAGGAATAGATGGTTTTTAAATGCCCACAGAGAATATTCCACAACTTTGCTTTTATAATCTATGTTGTCGTAACTTCACCTTAAAGCCAGGACTTAAAGTAAATTCTTGCTTATTCAGAATTGTGATGAATGACATATTAATAACTAACTTCATATTCTTGTTAATAGGATTTGCTGTATGTAGTATACCTGGATTTCTATTTTTTAAAGAAATATGTTACTATGAAATTTACTAAAGTGAAGCCCTAGAATACCTAAAACAATCTTGAAAAAGAAGAATAAAGTATGAGGAATCACGGTTCCTGATATTGGGGTCATTATATAGCTATAGTAATCAGGCAATAGGGTATTGATGGAGAAAAAGATGGATAGATCAATGGAATAGAACAGAGAGTCCAGGAAGATACTTACACTCTATCAATGTCAAGATCCTGCTTGTCATATTGTACTATAGTTTTGCAAGATGTTACCACTGGCGGAACTGGGGAAGGGTACAAGGGATTTTCTTATATTATTTCTCACAAGGGCATGTGAATCTACAATTACCTCAAAATTAGAAGTTTAGTTTAAAACGACAGTAAAGGGTGCCTGGGTGGTCAGTTGGTTGAGCGTCCAACTCTTGATTTTAGCTCGGGTCATGATCCCAGGGTTGTGGGATTGAGCCCCACATAGAGCTCCGCGCTGAGTGTGGAGACTGCTTAAGATTCTCTCTCACTCCCTCTGTCCCTCTCCCCCACTCATTCAGGCTCTCTCTCTCTCTCTCTCTCTCTCTCTAATTTAAAAAGTAAAAAGACAGTAAAATAATAGCAAATGGAATGGAGGAATTTTTTTTGTTTTAAAATGAAATACAGGGTTTTAAACTTCTTGGTGGCATTTATTATAAAGATGAGTTATCACATATAAAGACTAAAAAAAAAATCATTTGAAATTTTTGGTTAATTTGATTTTCAATGAGTGGGCATTGACTGGAAACAAGAATTGCAGGAATAAGACCTCAGAGAGTTCTGTAACCTTTTCCAGTTGTCAGGAAGATAAGCCTGAAGCAATCTATCAACCTGGAAAGCCACTGATGCCCCTAGGCATGACCGAGGTCTATGCACCTGATTGGTTCTCAGGTAATGCAGTAAGAAAAGGATGTTCTCAGGGCACCTGGGTAGCTCAGTTGGTTTAGCATCCAACTCTTGGTTTCGGCTCAGGTCATGATGTCACTGTTGTGCATGAGCCCAGCTTCATGCTCCATGCCCAGCAGAGAGATTAAGAGTCTCTGCTTCTCCCACTGCCCCTCTCCTGCTCATGCTCACTTGCACATGCACATGCTCTCTCAAAATAAATTGTTTTTAAATGTTTGCATGAGGTTATTTTTGAACAGTATATTTGCAAATAATCCAACCTATGATGTTATCATGGATATTACAACTGTGAAAGTTTTATTGTGTTTTCCCTAAAGCATGGTCTTTCTGTTTTAGAAGAGATTAACATTGGAATAGCTGATAAAAATGTAATACATTTTGAATTAGATAAATTTTCAAACATAATGTCATAAACTTTTAGAGCTTTAGAAATATATGGATTGTTGAAAATGTTTCATAAAATGCTTTATCAAAACAAAATTGTTAATGTAAAAGAAAGATTACCATTTTTTTCAGCTACTCCATTTCTACTGTGACCATCTTGCCTCTTACTTCAAATGACTTGCCTGAACAATTTAAGTAGCCTACTAATTTCTTTTCTCTGACGTATTCTCACTTCCCACCCCTTGTCCATCTGCCTAACTGTCCCTATAGTGATCTTTCTAATAAGGAGTCTGCTTACCCTTTCTGTCTGCTTGAAATCCAATCTTTGCTTCTGATTGCCTAAAATAGAAAATCTAGACTTTGCTGGGCATTAAGGCCACCTAAAAGGAGGCCCAGCTTACCTGCCACTACTGAATACAAATCCTGTGGGGCGCCTGAGTAGCTCAGTTGGTTAAGTGTCTGACTTTGGTTCAGGTCATGATCTCATGGTTTGTGAGTTCAAGCCTCACATCAGGCTCTCTGCTGTCAGCACGGAGCC
Source organism: Panthera uncia (assembly GCF_023721935.1). Taxonomy (NCBI): domain Eukaryota; kingdom Metazoa; phylum Chordata; class Mammalia; order Carnivora; family Felidae; genus Panthera; species Panthera uncia. The sequence continues at coordinate 29,804,651 of NC_064812.1, forward strand.
CACTTCAGATCCTCTCTCCCCCTCTCTGGCCCTCCCCAACTTGCTCACATGCTTGCTCTCTCTCTGTCTCTCAAAATAATGAAAAATAAACATTAGAAAAACTGTTAAAAAATAAATAAATACAAATCCCGTATCCATCTTCTCAGAACACACCATGCTTTTTCTCATGTGGGCCCTTTCATCTAGAATGCCCAACTTTGCCTCTGCCTGGTCAATGATGTCACCTCCTCTCAGAAGCTGTCCTCAATATCCTGAAGCAGTTCATCACTCCTTCTTTTTGCTCTCAGGGGATTTTATGTGGAATAATGGTTAAGTTACTATTTGTTGAGTGCTTACTAGGTACCAGGCACTGTGCCTAACTAAGCATTTTACAGACGTGATCTCATTTAATCTTCCCAGCAGCCCTATGAGGTAATGTGGCACTTCTCACAGTGTCTTCTCATTCATTGTTTTCGTGTCCACATCCTCATCAGAAGAGACCAGCCTTATTCATCTTATCTGAACCACCTCCTCTTATGATGTCTGATCAAATCAGGTACTCAGTAAATGTTTGTTGAGTGAGTGAATGATGGAATGAGTGAAGTGAAATAAATAAATACAGTAGGGTTCCTTAAAAAGTAACTTGTTGGATCTGGCTTTACCATACATGTATGTGGCCACAGCACTGGAATATGCTTCCTAATCCAAATATCTCTCTCCTTGCCCTGGCATGCTGCCTGAAATCCCCATGGTCCTCAAGAATGTCCTGTCTTTATTTTTTATTCTTACTGCCACCAACCTAGATTAGACCCCATCTTGCCTCTTATTTGATCCACTCATCTACTTGCGTATCTTCTCCTCTTTAGTTATTACAGGCACTTTAGAAAAGATCAACTTTCCTAAAATACTCATCTGATTATTTATTTCCCTTGCTCAAAAATCTTACATTTTCTAGAAGGTATCCTTTCTCCTTACCCTGACTTTCAAAAATCTCCACAATCTGGCCTTAACTTCATCACACACTACACTTTAAATCCTACAGTCCAATCAGTCTGAAATGGTTGCCATCCTCACCTCATGCCTTTGTTCAATATACTCTGTCTGCCTGTCTGGGCTGCCTCTTTCCCTACATTGTGTATAAAAATTATATCCCTTCCATAATGCTTTCCCGGAACACACCAGTCAGGAAAGACCTCTGGTTTTTTCCTATTTGCTTATTCCACTGACAGAGGGTTTCTGAGAGACATTTAACATTTTAGACATCTCTCATATTCAGAAGGTAGCTCTTTGAGGGATTAGGTAGACCTTTTCAGTTAACTTCCCACCTCGTAAATGGTTCCCTTTTTAAATAAGTTCCCCTTTCCCCCATGTAGGGATGAATCCTCTGTAGCTATGTTTCTGCCATAATAGCCTGTGTCTCAGAGCATAGGTGAGTAGATCAGAATGGGCACTTAACTATGCTGGGCCAGAGCATCTCAGAGACCAGGTACTTGTAAGAAAGGAGCCTGTGTCTTTTAAAGGGAGAAGCTGGGGCCACCCGTAGTGATGTACCTTGAGGCCATGTCCCTCAGGAGGGACTATTTTGTTCATATAAGAAAAGGGAAGCCTTCTAGGTAAATGCAGCTTCAGGTGCAGGGCACAAATCTATGTAGTGACCTTGAGTAGCCATAGTATTTGTCTTCATAGCTGGGAAGGCAGAGAGAGCTGGGTTGCAGAAAGAGCAGAATTGACCAAATGTCTGGGGATGGCCAGAGGGAGATAAGAATAAACCAAAATCTGCAGAGAAGCAGCAGTTTGTGAGAAAAAGAGAGAGAGGCAGCGAGAGAGGAAGGGGCGGGGGAACCACTGCCTGGTTCCTGTCAGCTTTTCTGATACTGGGTGCAGGCCCTAAAGAGATCCCACTCCCTGTGGTTTTGCTGAGAAAATGCAGGATTCTTTCAACAAACTCTTTTTTAACCCCTGGACAAAATGAGTTGTGTTTTGGTCATCTAATCCCACAAGGCTGAGAGTAGCTTTTTAGAGAAACTTGCAGTGTAAGGCACCTGGTGGATACATGTCTTGGATGTAGGTTAGACTCCTGGTTCTTAAACTCAATCATCCATTAAAAGCAACTGAAGTGCTTTTAAACCTACCAATTCCTCTATCACTGCAGACTAATTAGATCAAATTGGCTTGGATGGGAGGGCTCGTGCATTTGGTATTTTAAAAAATTGTTTTAAGTTTATTTATTTTTGAGAGAAAGAGAGAATGGGAGAGAGAGAGAGCATGAGCAGTAGAGGGACAGAGAGAGAAGGAGACACAGAATCTGAAGCAGGTTCCAGGCTCTGAGCTGTCAGCACAAAGCCCAATGCAAGGCTAGAACTCACCAACTGCGAGATCATGACCTAAGCCAAAGTTGACCGCTTAACCCGCTGAGGCACCCCTGCATTTGGTCTTTTTAAAAGTTTCCCTGATGACTCTAAAATGTGATCAGGAATTATCATGCGCTAGATGCTATAAAAGCACTAACACGAGGGAACACTAGTAGCATCTTAAGCCATTTTTATTGGTTAACTCATCTGTGTTGAATCACTTATCAGGTTACACAGGCTGGGAAAAGATTTGGGACAGTAGGGTAGGGTCAGGGTAGCATCAGAGTAGTAGAGAAATGTGTATAAGAAGAAGGAAGACAGGCATTGGCTTTAGTCCATACTTTTTCAAACAGCAAATTATTAGGACACTGGGAATAGTTGCATAAACCAGTAGCTGATCGAAGAGAAGGAAATGGGTTACCATGATCATAAAATGTTCCATTGAAAGTCAAGCCAAACAATATGACACACAATTGTTAGCTTGGCATAAAAAAAGTGATCATAGCTTAATGTGCAGTTATTACTTCTATATTAATAATTTAATTATTAATGTAATTAGGAGGCAGCATAAACTTCTAAGAATACTAAAATATATCTTTTTAAGGCTCTATGCCTGATTTCCCCACATGGTTCCCTAAAATCAAAAACTTCATCTTGCTGAAAATGTTGGTACTGTATCTCTTCTTAATGCATTCTGACTTGTATTGTGGCCAGTTGAGTGTTCGTCTTTTGCCTTCTACTTAGAAGCTCTTTGAGAGAGGCAGTCATGGTAGTGATCTCTGTATCCTTCACAAGGAAACTTCAATTCGGACATTTTCATTTTATTTGTTGCATTAAGCTATATCATTTAGGCATAAATTCTGCAAATAATGGTAAATCGTACCACAGTGGCTTAAACAGTGGGTTTATTCTCCTCATATAGCAAAAAATCCAGATACAGGCAGTCCAAGGCTGGCACAGCTTCTCATTAGGGATACACATTCTTTTCATCTCTCCACTTCTGCCATCCCTACAGTTTTGCTTGTCACCACATGGTCATTAAGATGGCTGCTACACCCTATGCATTGCATTTTTTTCAGTCAAAAAGGGGACAGGTTCAAAAGGCCCAAATGATCATTCCGGCCCAATGTATCCTTTTAAAGAGCTTTCCTGAAATCTCAGCCGTTAACACTTCATTGGTTAGAAATGCATACATGCTTACCCCTGGCTCAATACCAGAAAATGATTAGGGAGAAAGGAATTGTAGATTAGGGTTGAGTCAGCCAGAAACATTAGCATGAATTTTGATTCTAATTAGAATTAAAAGGAATGTTACAGATTATTTGGCACCTCCTACTGAGATCTGACAGATGAGAAAACTGTGGGCCAGAAATGTCTGAGATCCATAGCCAAGTAATGGCAGGACAGAGAATAGATGAGGATCCAGCTCTCACCATTCCTAGGCCATGAACATTCCATACATCCACATACAAATCATTACAAGGTCCTATGTTAGAAGCTATGAATCATTTCCAAAGACAGAATTTAGAACATTGGAACTTTGTTTCAGCTGTCTCCAAAAGAACCTTCCCTTTCCAATAAATATTCAGAGCAACAAATGGGGAAACAAATCTTCCAGTCTTCCTTTGACTTAAAAGATAGCAAAACAAACTTCAAAATTTCCAGGAAACAGACCCATCCCTGTAAGTTGTCCTCTTGCAACAAACTTGCAAGATTGTTTTTTAAAATTCCTAATCCAGAACAAATTCATTACACAACGAAAATCCAAAAATGGTCAAGTGCAATTCCAGTGTTTGCTCTTTTCCCTTAGTATATAATACCATTGATTATTTTTGTTAGGAAAATTTTTTTACAATTTATTGTTATTATCAAATGATTGTAATTCCCTTGATCCCCCCAAAATAAGTTTTGCTAATTGTATGCTATCTAAATAATTATCATTTCATAATTTTTCAGTTTCTCCAAATGACCAATCTCAGCTATTTAGGTATGATAGCACATTCCAGGGGAAAAAATCTCCATTTCAACCAACTAATGTTCTTAAGACATCAATTATTAGTTCTCTATATCTACCATTTTTATCATGAGTAACTGCTGAATAAGTGGTAGCTATTATTAAGTTTAGGTTAATATAAGTTCAACAACAAGACAATAGATAATACATCTTTGAAACAGTAAATCATGTTAAAATAAAAATCAATTATATTTTTATCATGTTCAAACACATTTGGGCCTGGATTTCTGGGACTCATAGTAGTTCATAACTCTATCATTACCCTTACGTATTTAAACCATTCATCCATCTGCTGTCATGTGCAGTTATTTTATACTACTTTAAGGATTTATTCAGCAATAATCTTGCTACCACCACAAACTCGGCTATGGAGAATGATTTCTCTGAAAATCCTACTTCATAAGCTATCATTTTAAAGAGGGAGGTACAGTAAAGAGATGTTTTATCATACATTTTGTAATAACCCTACATAGTTTTTCTAAGTCAATGTTAATCTGTTTGGGGTGTGTAGTTTATCGGTTATATTTCAGTTTCCATGGCAACAGATGCAATCATCACATACACATTCTGCAGCTGGGTAGACAGGCAGTCTCCTCTGAGACTTCAACTTGCAAATAAAGCCGTGTGTGAGTAAGAGGCAAGCATTCCTCTCCTCCAAGAGGCTGAGCACACTGTACTTCTAGGATACCAGTCTCAGGTGATAGCCAAAGCAAGGCTTCCAAACGCAACTCTTTCTCCAGCTTTCTCATGGAACAATTGAGACATCTTTACCCAAGGCATTAAGACACTGCCACTTCTGCTTTTAGAATCTGGGACTTGGGTTAAATAAAACACAATGGAAAACTGTACACCAAGTACCTGGTTCTCATCCATTTCTTAAGACTTCCTGTATTTCTGAAGTGGAAATTCATAAAAAATACAGTTCAGCTGTTCTGAAAATAAAACTTAGATAATGATGAAGAATAAAGTTGCAGAAATCACTGAAACAGAAGTAGGAGCCAAAGAAATTTTGGTAACAAAAAATCCTTGAGTCTTTCATGACGCCCTAAAGGTGAGATATCGTGTATTCATCTAGCTACTTTTTCCAAACACAGTGCAATAGTTGACTCAGTTTCAAAAAAAAAAAAAAGAGACTTTATTTTTTTTTATTGTAGAAAATCTCAAATATATACAAAAATAGAAAATGCATGAGCCTGTACGTACACATCTCCCAGATTCAGTTATTGGCAATATTCTGCCACTTGTTTTATCTTTAACCCCCACACATTTTTGACAGATTATATTGGAGGAAATCATGTCATTTCACTCATATATGTCTACTATATCTCCAAGTGATGAGGATATTTTAAAAATAACAATTATGCTCTCATCTATAACACCTAAAAAAAAGCAATTAATTCCTTAATTTCAGAAATATTTTATTTTTAATTAATAATAATATGAAAAGAGATGGATGTTAGCAGTTGTTACACATTATTTAAAGGATTTGTAAATAAATAATTTTCATGAAAAATTATAAATTGTTTTCCCACGAAGAACAAAATACTTTTTTAAAATTGTCTTTTATTCTGTCCTAAATTTTTCTCCTCCTCTTTCTAGATGAGGCACCAGTTTCTACTTAGTTACTCTCATTTTACAATAGTGTAGGGAGTGCCCATTGAAGAAGTTCATTTTAATTGAAATAACATTGGGAAATCTCTGATGCAGTCTTCAATTCCTCTTCCGTCAGCCCAGAAATTGGTACCAAAGAGGTTATCATTCCCCATATGCCCATGATTGCTTAAAACTACTATGTTTATGAAATCTGTTTTGTTAAAAGCCATTGATTAAGCTATTTCTCCATGAAAACCTTCCTTGTAGATGACTAATGTTCCATTTGTTGAGTGTCTGTCTGTCTTTGCCTGTCCACTTAATGTCTGTAAAAGTCCCCCTGTTGTTGGTCCTTATCTTCTGGCTTGTCTATTTCTCTCTCAGTCTGTGAATCCCTTTCTTTCTTTTTCTCATTTTTTCCCTCCATGTTCATTTTTCATTTCTTTTCTAATCTCTGCCTCTCTTTACTAGTTTTTAAATGTATTGACAATTAGGCAGTATTCCCTATTCTTAATTTTAAAAATAGATGAGAAAAATATTTGGGGCTTGTCTAAAAGAAAATAAAATGGTTTCTCGTGCTTTTTTTCCTTTTTTAAATTGAGGTATAACATAAAACATTATGTTAGTTTTGGGTGTACAACATAATGACTCGATATCTGTATGTATTGCAAAACAAACGCCACAAGTCTACTTAAACATCCATCAAAAAAATTTTTTTAAATTCAAGTTAGATAACATACAGTGACATCTTGGCTTCAGGAATAGAACCCAGTGATTCATCTCTTACATATGACACCCAGTGCTCATCCCAAAAAGTACCCTCCTGAATGCCCATAACCCATTTAACCCATCCCCTCCAGCAACCCTCAGTTTGTTCTCTGTGTTTAAGAGTCTCTTAACGGTTTGCCTCCCTCTCTGTTTTTATTTTGTTTTTCCCTCCCCCTATGTTCATCTGCTGAGTTTTTCAAATTCCACATATGAGTGAAATCATATGATATCTGTCTTTCTCGGACTTATTTTGCTTAGTATAATATACTCTAGTTCCATCCATATTGTTGCAAATGGCAAGTTTCATTCTTTTTCATTGCCCTACAATACAGCAATTGCACCACTAAGAATTTATCCAAAGGATACAAAAATGCTTATTCAAAGTGTCACATGCACCCCCATGTTTAGGACTATCAACAATAGCCAAATTATGGAAAGAGCCCAAATATTCATCCACTGATGAATAGATAAAGAAGATGTGCTATTTATGTACAATGGACAAATGGTTTTTCACTTGACTTACTTTCTTCCTTCAAAGTAGTAGCTCTCTTAGCATGTTTATTTAGGATGTATATTAATCATTCTAATAGGTAGCTATACTGCATATTTACTGAAGATGATTTCCATAAAATTCTCAGCAGTTTTGTAACTAGGAATTTTACTCATTCGCGTGGCTTCTTTGCTAGTAGGATAAAGAAAATTGTACAAAGCCCTGGTTTTTAGTAAAGGTCACATGGTTTAGAGTTTCAAAATGTTGCTCAACAGGTGTATTGCAGACCCCTTGCTAGTGCTCAGTATTTATTTAGTAAATTTAAAGTTATTCCAATTGGATTCTGGCATTTAATACAGATTTTATAGGTCTTGTTAAAGTCTCACATCTGGAGGACATCTTAGAGACAATATACTCTACAGTCTCTTATTTTACTGGTTGGGAACTGAGACCCAGAGAGACCAAGTGACTTCCAAGAGTGGCCTCTTAAGTTAGAAATGGGCTTAGAACTAGAACCTTAGTTTAATGACTACCAGTTCAGTACTTTCTGTACAATTTCTGTAAATAAGGGGTGATTATATGTTACATGATGTGAGAAGATGGCAGTCTCTCACATCAGTATAACCTGCATCGTGAATTGTTTTTCCAGGGTGCCCGATCCTCTCACACTCTTTGACCCAGCAAGTCTAGAACGTGAAAACATTATAAGGACAGCTGGTTAGATTACGAGGTATGGAAGAAGATTTAATCTGCTTTCATCTAGGAATGCAGGTAAAGTAGTCCCTCTTTTCTGAAGGGGACATGTTCCAAGACCCCTGATGGATGCCTGAAACCACAGGTAGTATGGAATCCTATATATATTCTACGTTCTTTCCTATACGTACATGCCTACGGTAAAGTTCCATTTATAAATTAAGCACAGTAAGAGATTAACAACAATAACTAATAATAAAATAGAACAATTATAACAATGTACTGTCATAAAAGTAACATGAATGCAATATGGTCTCTGTCAAAATATCTCATACTGTATTCACCCTTCTTTCTGTGATAATGTGAGATGACAAAAATGCCTACTTTGATAAGATGAACTGAGGTGAATGATATATGGTTGTGACATTGGTCTTCTGATGGTATGTCAGAAGGAAGATCATCTGCTTCCAGGTAACCGTGGGCAACTGAAACAGAGAAAAGCCAAAACCACAGATGGGGAGGTGGGGGGACTAGTGTAATGGTAACTTACTAAGAACAAGTCAGGATACCCATGCAGGGGAATTTCAAAATAAGAAACTCCCTGTAATGAAGCAGGAAAAATACTGGAATGATTTTCTAAAACAGCATGTGAAAGGGAATGGATGTCCATTCTTTCCTTCATCTTCAACGATCTAATGTATCTGTTGGCTTAATAGAGTCCCTGTCATTTTTGTTCTGTTTCATTGATAAGTTCCCAAAGAGCATGTCACTTGCTTTAATTAATGATGAAGTGTAAATGGATACACATGCCACATTCTTACTGTGGCTAACGTACCTTGATAATAACAGTGATGAGGAAGATAATAACATACATGTCCTAAATACTCATTTCATTAATTTAACCCTAATGCCTTCTGCTTTCCAAAAGCAACTTTAGGAATATGTTTGGTTTTTCAACTCCTAAATGGATGACCTATATTTTAAGACATTAGTAGCCTTATTTCATATTAGCTATTTCTCTCATGTATTTTTAAAATTATTAGCCTTATTTACTTTTATGCTTAAAATACCCTTTTTATGACACACAATTTTATTGAAGGGACACACTATCAACAACTCATTGTAGGTTGGAATTAGAAGTACTGATGACAAACCACTGTCCCTCATTCTGTGTTTCTAATGACAAAAATAAACAAGTAAATATTAGAAATGTCACTTTGGTGAGGTTATTAACAACCTTAAATTATAGGGAGGTTCCTCTAAAGGGGAAAAAGGATGATAAAACACGTCTATTTGAAATGGTTTCATAGTTTAAGCAAACAGCATAGCAAAAAAAAAGAAAAAGAAAAAGAAAAAGAAAAAGTCCCACCCAGCAGGAAATGGTAAGAACAGCCTTAAACCATTCCAGAGAAATAGACTGTTTCAATAAAAAGTTAGGGGGAAAAAATCAGCCCACAATATCAATTGAATTTTGACTGAGACTGTCAAAGATTTGGGCTGGGAAAACACAATATTGGGGAAACTAAAATTCTTATAGAGCATTGGAAATGCAGCCTGTAGGAAAAATAATGGTGGGTAATGCACAAAAATAAGTTACAGATACGGCTCATATGCTGTAACTCAGTCTTTCTTTCCTCATATTAAGCTTTAAGTATAACATTGAACAATGTCACAATGTAGCTTTATTCCAATATTATTAAAATGTACTCACTGAGAACATACACTTCCAGATCTCTACACTTCACATCTAATTCATGCTGTGAACTAATAAAATGATTTCTACAAAAATATTTCCCGACATCCTGAAGAAAGTTCTTAACTTGTTAGTAGCTTTTCCCTAACTATAGTATCAAATAACAACCAAAAAACATGAGTGGTTTGTAGTCATAGGAGTTAACATAATGGAAAGAACTGGGGATTTCAAAGTCAGTTTAAATATTTATATCCTAGCTGCTAGCCAATGACCTTGGATAGATTATATATCTTTCCTGAGCCTCCACTTTCCCTATTTGTAAAATGGGGCTAATGATAATTACCTTATTGGGTCACCTTTACCATTTAACCAAGATTACATATATCTTGGCTTAGTGTGTTATAGGTGTTCAATTAATGCTTGTTTCTTCCATTGTTATGGTTAGGATAGAATCTGAATTAAAACCTGGGTATCTTAGAATGTAGGACAGTGTTCTTTTCCCATAGATTACACTAATTGCTGTGGTAAACTGGAGGGCCTCCCTGAGAAGGTTGAGGAATAAAGGTTTATATAAGAAAAAAAGAAATTTTAATCAATTTTAGAATGTTTAGATGGGCAGTATGATAAGAAGACCACGTACAAATCAAGTATGGAAATGCTGCTTCAGATTTTTGTGTCTCCAATACTGAACGTATCATAAGATTCCTGGTAGAAACACAAACACTAACGCTCTGTGTCATGTTCCACATTACTTAAAGATGTTTTCTTATAAATTTCACATTTTCTCTATGAAGCCTGGTATTTTATTTCCTGATTCTTAATGACTTGATTCTCACAATGTATAATGTTGAGACATCTATTTTACAAAACATATCAGTAATAGTAGAGGACAATTGAGCATTTGTATCGAATACCGCCACCTTTTGGTTAAACTTTAACAAGAAAGATTCCAGTGAGCTGTCTGGAAATAGGTTTTTTACAAAATCCAGAATGGGCTAGGCAAGAGCCATCTCAAATACATTTACTTCTAACAACTCCATTAGTGGTTGGATGTAGTATTAATTGTCAAGTCAAAGGATGTTCCTCTCTTATTTTGTATTTACTTAGTCTCTAGAGGGTGCTCTCAAAATTCCACCATTTTGGCAGCAATGGGTTCATTTAAATTCTTGATCGTTGTCCTGTGATATGAAAAGGCAGTCATTGAAGATGGCGACTCTTACTCAAGAGGCCATGTTTTGAGAAGGCCGAAATATCCTAAACAGCCAACTAAAGCTTCACCATACTTACTGCACACTGTCACTCACACATTCCCACGTGAGATTTGTATTTTCATTTTCTTTCTAGGCCCATCTTTAAGTGTTTGGATTTACATTTACTATATTCTTTTTATAGAATATGTAAGTTAAATACATGAAAAAGCACAGCTTGATTGAAACACGGATGCGCTGGAAATATATATATGTATTTTATTTATGTATTTTCCCCCTAACGGTTAACTCATCCCCTAGGGTAGAAAACAAGCATTGCCTTACCAAAAGAAAAGGAGGCTGACTCTTATTTCCATTCTTTCATCTACCCACTCTTAGAAATTCCATGTACTCCAGAGGTGCATTGGTGGCTCTTGATTTTGGGTCAGGTCATGATCTCACAGTTCGTGAGTTCGAGCCCCACATCGGACTCTGTGCTGACAGTGCAAAGCCTGCCTAGAATTCTCTCTTTCCCTCTCTCTCTGCCCCTCCCATGCTCTCTTGCTCTCAAAATAAATAAATAAACTTCAAAAAACAGTTAAAAAAAATTCCATGTACTCCAAAGATTTCAGTCCTCCTATTTATTCATCCTGCAACTCTATTTTAATCTACCTCTTGAATTCAAATTCAAAGTCCATATTGTTAATTTTGACAAGACAGAGACTCAAAGTATCCAAACTGAATGCTTCTTTTACTGAAATAATTTTCCCGTCCAAACTGTCCTGAAATCACTCTTGATTTTTCCTTCTTCCTTTCCCCCCCACATCCTGTCAGTTATATAATCCTATTACTTGTTTAATTCAGTCAGTTCTTAAATAGTTCCTGGGTGTACACTTGTGCTCCCTGAGGTAAAATCTGCTCCAGGCACAGGCCTGGGAGCAAAGAATATCAGGAAAAGTCCCTGTCCCCAAGGCTCACAGTGAATAATTTAAAGTTTTTATTTAATGACTTTCATATCCAACAATTTCTTTCCATTGCCACTGCCAATATTTTAATCCAATTGATCATCTTGTCAAGATCAGACCTTGCACGAGTTTCCTAGCTGCTGTCTGTCTGCTTCTATTCTCCCTGCTTACTCCCTGCTGGGGGGTAAGCTCTATCTAACCACTGTATTCACTACCAAGAGAAAAATCTTCCTGAACCCTGCTTTGTAATGTTGCTCCTTTGCTCATATGTCTTTAAAGGCTGCTATTGCTGGCAGAATCATGTTCAAACCTATTAGCCTGTTTTTTTCAAAGATCTCTGTAATCCTCCACTCCTCTTGTTCAGCCTTATTTCCCATCATAGGAAAACTTGATCCTCAGATTCCCTCAGTCAGAATCACATAGACGTCGTATTAGAAATATAGATTTCTTGTCCACCAGTGAATCAGTTTCTTGTGCTGCATCTAAAAAATTGGAAAAGCATGAATTTAGCAAAGTTTCAGGATACGAAATCAATGTACAGAAATCAGTTGCATTCTTATACACTAACAATGAAGCAACAGAAAGACAAATAAAGAAACTGATCCCATTCACAACTGCACCAAGAAGCATAAAATACCTAGAATAAATATTGTCAAAATGACAATACTACCCAAAGCTATCTACACATTCAATGCAATCCCAATCAAAATTGCACCAGCATTCTTCTCGAAACTAGAACAAGCAATCCTAAAATTCATATGGAACCACAAAGGCCCCGAATAGCCAAAGTAATTTTGAACAAGAAGACCAAAGCAGGAGGCATCACAATCCCAGACTTTAGCCTCTACTACAAAGCTGTCATCATCAAGACAGCATGGTATTGGCACAAAAACAGACACATAGACCAATGGAATAGAATAGAAACCCAGAACTAGACCCACAAACGTATGACCAACTCATCTTTGACAAAGCAGGAAGAACATCCCATGGAAAAAAGACAGTCTCTTTAACAAATGGTGCTGGGAGAACTGGACAGCAACATGTAGAAGATTGAAACTAGACCACTTTCTCACACCATTCACAAAAATAAACTCAAAATGGATAAAAGACCTGAATGTGAGACAGGAAACCATCCAAACCCTAGAGGAGAGGAAAAGACCTCTCTGACCTCAGCCATAGCAATGTCTTACTTGACACATCCCCAAAGGCAAGGGAATTAAAAGCAAAAATGAACTACTGGGACCTTATGAAGATAAAAAGCTTCTGCACAGCAAAGGAAACAATCAACAAAACTAAAACGCACCCAACGGAATGGGAAAAGATATTTGCAAATGACATATCAGACAAAGGGCTAGTATCCAAAATCTATAAAGAGCTCACCCAACTCCACACCCGAAAAACAAATAACCCAGTGAAGAAATGGGCAGAAAACATGAATAGACACTTCTCTAAAGAAGACATCCGGATGGCCAACAGGCACATGGAAAGATGTTCAACGTCGCTCCTCATCAGGGAAATACAAATCAAAAGCACACTCAGATATCACCTCATACCAGTCAGAGTGGCCAAAATGAACAAATCAGGAGACTATAGATGCTGGAGAGGATGTGGAGAAACGGGAACCCTCTTGCACTGTTGGTGGGAATGCAAATTGGTGCAGCCACTCTGGAAAACAGTGTGGAGGTTCCTCAAAAAATTAAAAATAGACTTACCCTATGACCCAGCGATAGCACTGCTAGGTATTTACCCAAGGGATACAGGAGTACTGATGCATAGGGGCACTTTTACCCCAATGTTTATAGCAGCACTCTCAACAATAGCCAAATTATGGAAAGAGCCTAAATGTCCATCAACCGATGAATGGATAAAGAAATTGTGGTTTATATACACAATGGAGTACTACGTGGCAATGAGAAAGAATGAAATATGGCCCTTTGCAGCAACATGGATGGAACTGGAGAGTGTTATGCTAAGTGAAATAAGCCATACAGAGAAAGACAGATACCATATGTTTTCACTCTTATGTGGATCCTGAGAAACTTAACAGACACCCATGGGTGAGGGGAAGGAAAAAAAAAAAAAAGAGGTTAGAGTGGAAGAGAGCCAAAGCATAAGAGACTGTTAAAAACTGAGAACAAACTGAGGGCTGATGGGGGGTGGGAGGGAGGGGAGGGTGGGTGATGGGTATTGAGGAGGGCACCTTTTGGGATGAGCACTGGGTGTTGTATGGAAACCAATTTGACAATAAACTTCATATATTGAAAAAATAAATGAATAAATAAAAAATGAAAAATTGGAAAAGCAATCCCCAACATCCAGGAGCTGCCCTGACCTTCACAGTTAGGGCCATGGTATTCTGTTGAGCCCCAGCAACTTCACAGAACACCAACATCAGACAAGACCACTTGGTACCCATGATAACCAATCTGTAATCACGTGTTAGCACAGACTAATACAGGAGCAGTGCCCAAACCACAAAAGTGCCCAAATACCCCCTATCCTGAATGGTATGATTGATTGCTGCTTCTTTACTAATTGCAGTTATAGCATTACTTTGTTTCTTCCATCTTCTAGGTAAGACTTATTAAGATCCCCAGTCATGGAATTACCCTGCTTCTTGACAGCATCTAACATAGAGCAAAGCCCTGTTTCCTTGAACCCACCCCAAATTACTAGCATTAGCCTAAATATTATAGTAAGTCTTTTTTTTTTTTTAATTTTTTTTTTTAATGTTTATTTATTTTTGAGACAGAGAGAGACAAAGCATGAACGGGGGAGGGTCAGAGAGAGGGAGACACAGAATCTGAAACAGGCTCCAGGCTCTGAGCTGTCAGCACAGAGCCTGACACGGGGCTCGAGCTCACGGACCGTCAGATCATGACCTGAGCCGAAGTCGGCCGCCTAACCGACTGAGCCACCCAGGCGCCCCTATAGTAAGTCTTTTCTAACGCCCTCTTACTAAGGTACTGCATAGTTCTCCCTCTTTGCAATGAAGCAATAAACCTAGCCTTCTTCAACTGCAGGTGTGTTCCTGGTGGTCTTTGGCTGGAGGATATTGACAGATCACATGAATTCGGAGGACACTGACAGATCACATGAATTCTCATTTTACTGAGCTCAAGTGAATCCAAAGTTGAGATCACAAACCACTATCACAATCAAACTGTTCTCAATTTTTTCCTGTAAACAAATCATATGCACTATTACTTATCTAAAGCCTTTCTATCTTCAAAGTTAACTTATGACCCACTTTATCACTGAGGGATCCTTGACCCTGCCATCCCACATTCTCTCTTCTTTCACTGAACTCATACCAGTGACACCCATTTGGTACCAAATACAACATATCTTATTGCTCCTTGTCCTTTAACATTGTATGGCCTTCCTCTGCTTAAAAGCTATGTCTCTTCTCCATCCACCTTTCCAGAGAAAGACCAATTCTACTGGTCAATAACAGAAGAATCTTCCTGCTTTGCAATGTTGCTTCTTTGTTCACACAACTTTAATGACTGCTGTTTCTAGAAGAATGCAGTTCAAATATTTCAGCCTGTTATGAATGAGCAAGCTGGGACTGTTCAATATCAGACCCTTCAAAGCAAAAGATAGAGAGTGAGTTCCAGGAATGTCAGGTTTCTGCTAGGGCCAACCTGGAAAGCAGCCCCCAGAGAGGCTTCAGAAGCCGAAAAGGAGAGGTAAAAGGTGTTGCTGAGTATGCAGAAAGAAGGTAATAAATAAATGAAGAAATGAATGAAAAGTAATTAATGGATCTTGTGCTCATAGGAGAATTATTTATCACCAGACATGTTTAAACAGCCCTACAGGGGCACCTGGGTGGCTCAGTCGGTTAAGTGTCCGACTTCAGCTCAGGTCATGATCTCGCGGTCCGCGAGTTCGAGCCCCACGTCAGGCTCTGGGCTGATGGCTCAGAGCCTGGAGCCTGCTTGAGATTCTGTGTCTCCCTCTCTCTCTGCCCCTCCCCCGTTCATGCTCTGTCTCTCTCTGTCTCAAAAATAAATAAACGTTAAAAAAAAAAATTTAAACAGCCCTACAGTGTGACTTTATTTCTTTTCAATGTTTTTTCTATCTTTTTAGAGAAAGAATGCATATGATAACAGTTCTTTTTTTTTTTTGAAAACCCTTTTTACTTCCATATATTTATTCCTTTATTCATTACACTTTCCATGTGTGAGGCACTGTGCTAGGGACTAGTGATACAAAATTAATCAAGAAAGACAGGTCCATGCTCTCATTAAAATCCCATGATTTATTGGATGGAAATGGACAATTAAATATTAAATTACTCTAAATTATGCTGGAGTACAAGGGACTATTGAACTACATGGGATAGACTCTTGGAAGAAACAACTTTGAATGGATACTTAACAGACTAGAAAGAATTAGTCATTTTATAGAATTGTAATGAGTCATGTAATATATGTGTGAAGGTCTTTTTAAAATACACTATAAGTCCACTTGCTCAAATGAAAATTTTTTAGCTATCAAGGTTTAAGAGGTTATTTTCCAAGGTCTTACTACCCGTCAATATGCTCTGACAACTGTTAGTTGCCTACTTTTCAGATACTGCATTTTTGTGTCTCCAGCATTTGTGTTCTTTATCTATATCCTTTATATGAGTACATATTTCTGTTCTGAAGAGCATTCTGTGTTGAAAAATCTTATGGAAATTTCTTTGGTACAAGATACCACTCACAGCATAATGTCAGATCAAAAAATGGATTCTTCACTGGGAAATAGCATGACACACCATGGGTACTATCTTTAATCGTTCTTGGGAACTGTCACTGTTTATGTGTATTATTGTTTAATTACTTTTTCCCTAATAATACTGTACAGATGACATGGGTAGCAAATGACAGAAATGACATGTCTATCTTTTCAATGACAGCATAGTCTCCCAATACCTAGCACCATTACTTGTGCCACATCACAATGCCCATAATATAAAGAAAATGTAAAATGCACCTTTGCAAAAATTGGAGAGAATGTAACCAATAGCATAGAGAGGCAGAAGAGGGTAGGAAAACAAAATAACCCAGAGAGATTTGAATGTCACTAGAGACAAGATGGTGGCATTTCAAATGATACATATATAGTGATCCAAAATTCTTGTGGTTTCAGAGAAGGTACACAGAAATATGTCCACACGTACTCACATTTCAAGTAAGAACTTGTGGTTAGAGGAGGATTATTGTATGAGACATGATCCTTTCCTTAAGCAACTTACAGTCTAGCTGAGGAGACAAGGCTCAAGAACAAGAAACAACCTGGTAGCAATTAAGTGCTAGGCATGAGGTGCTGAGAGTCTGAGCCTGATGGAGGCAGAGAGAATGGTAAGGAGGAAGAACATTCATTTAAAATTTAGAGTGATACCCTTTTATATGCTTGCCCAGGTCAACTTTTCCCTTTAGAAATATAAGCTCCTACAGGGTAGCAATCATGCCTATTTAATTGACTAAACTCTGATAACTAGGACAACTTCCACATCAAATGTCATATAGTCTCCCAGTCTATGGGGTAATTCCAGCTTCTCTATAGCTGCCCGCCCCCCTCAATTAAGGTCATTCACCTACATCCTTTACTAATCTTTGAGGTTAAACCTTTATGTACCGAGTTTTCCAAAGTGTGCCAATTTTGCTGGCCCTCCAATCCTTCAGTCTTGACATGCTGACTATCAAGACCTGTGGCATATATTTTCTTCTTTTAACTGACCTACTTAAATGTGATATATTCCTATCTCGTCCTCCTGCTGAAATGAACTCCTGGCCCTATCCTTTCCAGGATAGAGTGTGTGTTATGACTCCTGCTTCCTTGTGCTAGTTATCTGTTGCTGCACAACAAATTACCTCAAATTTTAGTGACTTAAAACAATGAACATCTATTATCTTGTACAGTTTCTCAAGATCAGGAATCTAGGAGCTGCTTAGCTGAGTAGTTCCAGTTCAGTCTCCCATGAGGCTGCAGTCAGACTGTCAGCTGGGGCTATAGTCATCTAAAGGCTTGAATGGGGCTGGAATATCCACTTCCAAGCTCATTCACATGGCAAGAGGCCTTAGCTCCTCTCCACATGTGCCTCACCATAGGGTTGCTCATGCTACTATGGCTAGCTCCCCCAGAGTGAATGATCTTAGAGAGAAAGAGGGAAGGAGGGAGTGGGGGAGAGAGAGAGAGAGAGAGAGAGAGAAAGAGACACTACACTGTCCTTTATGATGTACATTTTTAGTTATACCTCATTCTGCTCATTAAAAGCAAGTCACTAAGTCTAGCCCACACTTCATGGGAAGAGACTTCATGAGGATGAGAATACCAAGAGTTAGGGACCATGTTCTAGAGTCTACCTACTAAACCCTTTTATAAGGTGACTTCTCAGTTATTCATTTGAAGTACTTACCTTAGTTTTCTCATATATTTATTAACTTCCTATGGAGTTAAAGTGAATTTTAATGTGTTTGCTCATGAAGTTATAAAAAATTAACATTTTATACATTAGCTTCAAAATAAGAGTTCCCCTTTCTCCTACTGACAGATTTTACCTTTTTGATAATGAAAACATACTTCTCTTTTCCTGCCAATATTGTCTTCCACTGAAGACTGTAGGCTACCATTTCTTGTTTGTTTGTTTTTTTAATGTTTGTTTATTTTTGAAGGAAAGACAAGAGTGTGAGCAGGGGAAGGGGAGAGAGAGCAGGAGACACAGAATCTGATGCAGGCTCCAAGCTCCAAGCTGTCAGCACAGAGCCCAATGCAGGGCTTGAACCCATGAGTCTTGAGATCACGACCTGAGCTGAAGTCAGAAGCTTAACAAATTGAGCCACCCAGGCACCCCACATTTCTTGTTTATTTTGATTTGTAAGTCTGTTGGGATAACAGCACAGAGCATTCCTTAAACTCACAATGTCAAGACACAAATAGAGAGAATTCTTTCTCTTCCTTACTGCCAACTGAAAATATTCATATCCAAATCCTTTGCCACTCAGTCAATAAGCCAAACCGAATTCATTGTAAAAGTGAGCATTTGCCAAACATCTTCTTCATCTACTTATATGAAATAAATAAATAACTGTATTCATGTGACCACTGGTTTATTTCACAAATAATTGAAATAATTCAGGGCTTCAGTCTTCAGGGTTTAGAGGAAGCAAGAATTCAACAACGAAAACATAAGCTGCCATGGCTTGACTCTGGGCAAGATTCTTTTAAGCCGGGTATAAATTGGGAATTAGAAGTCTAAGTCATGGTCTCTGTCATGCAGGAGTTTACAGTTGGTGAACATGTTAGAGGTTGGATCCTGAAAACATACCCATTGTTACTAAGAAGGCAAAAACTGGTCTGATAGCCCCCTTCTTGCCTTTAAGGAAGCAGCAGAGATTTTCTTTTCATAAATGCATGCCTACATTGCAGCACTGAAAAGACTGTCTGAAGAAGGAATGATGCTAGAATACCCATGGTGGGCTACTCGGGCTGAACTCTCTTACATTCATTGATTTGTACCTAGATCCTCAGTCATGCGTGTGAACAGAACGAAGACAGGATTGTATTCCAGTCTCAGTTCCACCACAGCTGTGTTAATTTCAGCACAGCTCTGAGCTTAATTTCCTTAAAAATGAAATAGGAATAATGAATACCTAGACTTTCAGATTTGTTTTAATGGCTACACCGTGTTAAAATACTAGTAAAAGGCCCGGTGCACAGGCATTCAGGAAATGTTGATTCTTCTTCCTTTTAAATCCTATCAAAATGTGCTGAAAATAACTGCCAGGGCGTTTTTCATACAACTATTGCCTCATTTTCTGGCTCTGCTTGTGGCTCTGGGTGTGGAGGGAAGCTTTTTTACCTTCTGCATGCAGGACATTATATTGTTAACTATATTCTGAACACTTAAGAGAGAACTGAGCTGAATATTTAAGTACTCCCTGAAGTCAATGCCTGATTTAGGAAATTATGTATATTAGAATGTTATGCTGCAACATGATACATTAAGTCCCAATGAAGCTGTGGTTCCCAATTCAGACTGTATTAAGTTTCTCTGCTTAAATTTTATTATAGTGTAGATCATCGATATCAAGTGAATCAAGCCAACTACGAAAGCATCACTAATAAGAGAAAAACATTTTAATGTATCAAGAAACCACTTTGAAAATTTTCGTGAAATACACCACTTATTTCAGAGACATTTGCTGAAAAGTTGCTAATATTTAGTTTGTGTTAATTTATGTTTGCCGAATGCTTTGCAATCACCTTTATTTCCCATCTCCAAAGACTTTTGGATAAAGGATCAAACCAAACCACTAACTTGGAGATGCGATTTTGCCAAGGTCAAAGGCTCCGTTACACCACACTCTAATTGAAAATTGAGGATAACTGGGTCTACAATATTTTGTAGAGGTCCTTCTACTATCAAAATAGCCAAGCTATAGTCTTAAATCTTTTTCTCACTCTGTCTCCCATAGTTGAAAACTATATTATCTCCCAAACCTCCTTCACTTTGTCCACAGAGCCAGTAAGAAGAGTCAGCACACTGCCCTTTCTACTCTTCCAAGCCACTCGACTCTTTCAACCTTTACTCAACTGCTTTTCTTACTTGAAAAGTGATCCTCTTCTTGTTATATCATAATGGTTTCCTTGTCACATCCATGCTTGATGTATTTTTAAACAATATCCCAATCATGCTCAGTATTCTTCATCTCACACTACCCAGGTTCACAAAGGATTGACATACAAACCATAGTTTAGTTTTTTAGGTTTTTTTTAAATGTTTTATTTATTTTTAAGAGAGAGAGCATGAGTGGGGGTGAGAGAGAGGGGGTGGGGGGGAGACAGAGGATCTGAAACAGGCCCTGTGCTGACAGCAGGGAGCCCGATGTGGGGCTCTAACTCACAAACCATGAGATCGTGGTCTGAGCCAAAGTCAGACGCTCAATCAACTGAGCCACCCAAATGCCTCCAGTTTTTTAGTTTGTAAATTTACAATGATAAACGTGACTTTGAAGAGAAGACAATTACTCATGTTGAAAATGAGTCCGTTTTATCACTGTAGACCAATTTATGAGAAAGCCTCAGGAGAATCAGAGGTTGTTTGGTAAACGTAGAAGCAGAGTAAATAAAGTTAGTTAGATGATTCCCAGTTAATGTCTTTAAGTTTTGATTGCCTGATGCCTCCTTCACAAAAGACCATGTTGATAGACAGACTAGATATTTGAGTAGTTTATAGGAGACAATGCTTTGCAACTATATTGAAGGCACACAAATCTTCCATAGAACTTAAAAAAAATTTTTTTTAATGTTTATTTATTTTTTAAAGAGAGAGAAAGACAGAGTGTGAACAGGGGAGGGGCAGAGAGAGAGGGAGACACAGAATCCAAAGCAGACTCCAGGCTCTGAGCTGTCAGCACAGAGCCCGATGTGGGGCCCAAATTCACAAACCTTAGCCGAAGTCAGACGCTTAACCGACTGAGCCACCCAGGTGCCCCTTGTCTTCCTCTTAATAGGCCCTGTGCAGACTCAAAAACATGGGATATATTCTGTAACTATAGCCTGTCTTTTCTTTACTAAAACACAACATGATTTATTACACTTAGACATTCTTTCTTGCAGTCATCTTGATAAATCTTTGGCATTCTTGTATCACCTTAAATATCAATTTGCAAATAACTACATCTATTGATTGTTATACCATGTTATTTTTCCAAAATTAACCATGAAAGAGTGTTTAGACACCTATTGTGTCCCACCTCACTTTCTCTTGAAGTACTTCTAGCTAGCCTAGGTGTTATTATGACAACCAGGCATACACAAATATAATGGGACAGCTCCTTGCCTCTAATGCAATTTCTTGCTTTCTACATCAGGGACTTCTGGCTGTAGTACCTGTGGGAACCTGTTGAGCTAAGTTTTGACTCACACACAAACTTGCAAGTGTGAAGGTATTAACACAATGCAGAACAAGAATCAGTAGAGAAATATTCCCCTCTTCCAGTCCCTGAGTGGACCATTCTGAGTGTGTTGCAACAGCTCCTCAGACTGTCCCCATAAGATAAAATCATATTGGTTGATTTGGAATATTTCTTAAAAGGAATATATTTTTTGTTGTTGTTGTTAATTGGAAAGTGTAGAACTAGGGATATTTTGGTTATGTCCATTTTTACATTGACAAGTAGCCATGCCATCATGAACTTCAGAAGTATTTTACCAGCTCCCAAATCAATTTTCCAGAATATTTAAACCAATCAAAAAATATTTGGACAATTAAAAAAATAAACACAGCAAGAGAAAAAAAATTTTAATGAGAAATATAAGTATATCAAATATTAAACTGTCTTCATGATTTTCTTCTGTTCAATGTTTTAGAATAAAGAAATGAAAAACTAAAGATTTGCTGTTAGAAATTAAATACTTTTCTCTTTTTAATGATGGAAACATGTTATGGAAAATAGTCACAATAAAATTACTGCATTATAAATATAAAACGTATAAGAGCCCGGGTATATGACTGGTCTTTGAATTTGACTCAAGATGATTTCTCATTTAATATCTTCCCTTAAATATTGATACAAAATCAGAGGTCAGCCAAACATCTTGGCAAAACTAAGAAATTATACATTAAATGAAGTATGCAAACACTTATTTTCGTTTTCTAATCTTAATTCAGAGAAGATGGAAAATACAAGTATTCAGTCCCCAAAGAAATATTAACTCTTCAAATTGGGCTGCTTTGGAATAAAAAGTCTTACATGTGTGCCCTGTGAACTTAATATAACTATGAGTACTGTAATTTCTGCATTTCCTGGTTCATACTAAAATTGCAAGTATATTAGTTTAATATTTTATAGGGGTTTTGGAAGACTGCTCTTGAAATTTTCAAGGTATAGGGTTGTCATTTCTCTGGAAGGAAAAATCCAGCATCTGACAATAATTCTCCGTAATCTTTCACTTGGACAAAGACTACGATTGGTTATAGTCATGGCTTTTTCTCCACACAAAAATTGAACAGTTTCACAAATAAAGAGGTTTATTCTTTTCTCCTTTGTTCAAAATAACAAGACTACACGTCATATGCTCCCTTTTTTCTCTGTCCTAGATTCACTAAAGTACTAGGTCTAATCCCAGTCACCCTGATTAGTTTCCCAATCGCCATAGTTACTTTTAAAAAGAGAGAGTTTTTATCTGAGTGCGCAGATTGTGCTAAATGCTCTGCAGCCATTCCATTGGCCTTATTCTTTCTTCTGTGTACTGTTGTCTGTTTTTATTTCTTTGTTTTTGTGACCCTACACATCCACAAGCCATCTGTTATTGGCTGTTGACCAAAGCTACTCAAACAATAAACCTTATCAAAATTCTAAATTATTTCATGGAAATAACAGGTTTAGATTCAGATGCATGGGCTAGCCTATGTAGACCCCTCCCTTCAAAACTAGCCTATATAAACCTCTCCTTTCAAAACAATGAGTATGCTTTTATTTTCACATGGTCATAAGAAACCATAAACTTCTAATTTATTATTTTTCACAGCAACATTCATGGGCCTTAATGTTTAGGTTTATTGATGACATTACCTGGAAACTTGCTAGAAATAAAAGTTTCAATCAAAATCTCCAGAAAGTATGAAGATCATTTTATAATTATGAAGGTCTGAGTAGCTAGCATTCACTGAGCACTTCTTGTTAGGCATCTATGGCAAAGACTAATTAGGCCTCTCATTGTCTCACCATTGGGTCATTTCCATCAATATGCTATGTTGTCTTCCTCCTTAAAAACAAAAATCATTTGTGCCTTTATCCTCAAGCTATCTTCTTTTTCTTTACTTCTTTTTTTTTTTATAGAAAAATATATAAAAAGCATCTATACTCACCATCTTCACTTTCTTGTCTCCTATTCTTATTTTTAACCCCCTCTAATCAGGCTTTCATTCTTCCCCTCCACTGAAAACCCATTCTTCAAGGTCATTAATTCTTACTGAATCCAGTGGTCTAACCTGAACCTTCATCATATTTTACCTTTCCCAGTGCAGCATTTGACAATAGTTGATCAAACCTATTTCCTGAAAATGTTCTTCTTTGGGCTTCAGAAGCATCACACACTTGTTTTCCTTCCTATGTAACTGGCCACTTCCTTTTCTCTAGGTGTTCTTATTCTTTTTAGCCTCTAAAAATTTAAGATCCCCTAAGATTGCTCTTCACTAAAAGTTTAAGATTTCTTTATTACTGTCTGTATAGAACTCTGGGCTCTATGGGTCCAGAGATCCTGATTCCCAAAGAGAGAACATTTCTTCCAGGGTGCACAGCAAGAGTCCAATTGAACCATGAACTGTGGCTGCTGCCTGGACACTTCTGGCTCCTTGTGTCCAGGGACCAGTCAGCAAGGTAAAGAGTCACCAAGAGGATCAAGAGGGGATAGAACTAGTTGGAATATGTGCAGAACCCAGGTGATCTACTTGGGTGACCCTTTATTCCCTTGCCCAATTCTGATGGCAGATTGGCAAATGCAGTAACTCTGGCCAGAGAAGGGTATGGTAATTGGTGCTTTAGATACCTCAGAGAAAAGGGTCTGGATTATGCCACCAGGTAAACCACTAGAGATGATAGCTGAAGGGGAGGAGATCTAGAATGCACAGTAGAGGAGGGAGATGACCAGTATTTGTGGCCTTGTGACCAGCTACATCAGTGAAAACTCTAGCTTGTCTCATTAACCTTCCTTTTCCAAATCTCCCCTAGGAAGAAAGGCTCATGGGGAGTGCTTGTGGAAACCATGCAGAGATTGAGGGGCACAAGGGGTGTATTATGGTAGCTTTCCCCAGCCTCTGGGACTGCTGCTGGAAGATGCTTCTTGGCTGTCAGCCTTCTACAGGGATCTCCTCGGGCCCAAGGTCATGCCTCCTTCCCAGAATAGCTGGTACCCGATAACCAAAGAGCATGGGAGTATAAAGGTCAATCCCAGTACCTCAATTGGAGACAACTTCAAAGGGCTGTACTGGCTGTACAGCTACACATGGGGTCAGCTGGGGCTTTGTTGAAACTGCATTGCAGTTCAACTTCTACCTGTGCCCAATCCCACTTCATTTTCCTCTCTTCCACAAGTGTTGATCTGGAAAGCATTCCTCAATAAACTTCCTATACCCTAATCTCCATCTCAGGATCTGCTGCTGAGGAAACCCAATTAGAGGCAATAGGATATATTAATACTGTTGTCTGAAGAATATGAACACTTTCCTCTCAGAGCAAGGGATGGAATAGATATTCTTGTGTTATTTGTTCCAGGGTCCATTTCTCACTCTTCCCTTATACTGTTCTGTATGGCAGAAAGCTGGCTGCTGAAACTACATTTCCTTGGCTGTCTTGCCAATTGGCTTCTAGTTAGGTTTGCTCAATGGGAGGCGGAGGTAAGATATAACACAGCAGAAGGAAAAAGTTGGGGTATTTCTACCCCTCTCTCTAAATCCCTGTTGTACTTACATTTTCTTTGTCCTTTTGGACCACTCCATCTCTATATTCTCACTCCTATTGGGCAGCCTCTGCCATGTTTCTAGCTCCCACTGGTTATACCTGATTTCTGAACTCATTAGATCATTGCAACCCCAGCATATAACTAACTACAATTCTATAACATACCAAATGGATTTGTGCATGCTTGTAATATGTTTTCCCCATCCAGAGTCTGAGGCTGTTTCGTCACATTCATCCTCCAAGACTCAATTCAGTTTTCACCACCTCCTTGAAGCCTCACCCCATTCCAACATGTGTTTCTTTAGAAGCCTGCACTTTTCTCTATCATATAACTTACCATAACAATCTGTAATTATATATTTACATGCCTGAACAAGACTGAGACTTCCTCAAGGGAAAGTTTGGTCTGGTCTTTTATCTTTAGATTCTAATCCTAATATGGGTATCTGATACGATAGGCAATCGATAAATGTTTTAAAAATGATCCAATAGCATAGAGACAGGCTTCTGTATGTCACGGGTAAATGTGTATGTGATATAGGTTTGAAAATACTGATTTTGGAATCAGACTGTACTGGAATAGAGATGTAGCTCTCTAATATAAGAGCTTTGTGAAACGACCTTGGGAAAATTGCTCAACCACTTCAAGCCTCATTTCCTTTAGTTATGAAATGAAAATGATAATAATACCAATTTCAGAAGATTGTTGTAAGACTTAAGACAATAATCATAATGGGCATGGTATCATTAAATGTCGCTCTCATTTGTTGCAGCCTATGGAGTGCTAAAGCTTTTCGCCTGTAATTCTTCAAATAATTCCACAGAGGTGATGGCAACTCCTTAAAGATTAGAAAACAACAGTGGCAAACAACAGCAAAGATTCACAGAATTTATTTAATTTATCTAATGGGACACAGTAGGCTCATCAGGGTCAGTTACTCCAAGCTGCAGGAACAAACAAACCCAAAAATTTCAATGGTTTAACAGATAAAGGTTTATTTTTTACACAAGCAAAGTTTGCTGTGGGTCCAGTGGTTTTATGGGTACCTGCATTTCAACTTTTCTTCAGGGATACAAGATAAATCTTGTATTACTGTGTCTTCCATCTATAACATCTTGAACACACAGCTTCACACCTGGTTCACTGCAGCAAGGACAGTGTAGGGGGTTAGGTGTTTACACATTGCACATTGGCTTTTAACTAAGTCAATCAACTGACACACATCACTTCAAACGACAGCACATTGGCCAGAACTAGTCATGTGGCTCTGCCTAATTTCAAGAAAGCTACAAAATATTGAAGGAACATAAGGCTATTTAGTGAATTGTAAATATTTCTGCCATACATGGCTGGTAGGCTGGGTTTGAAATGGTAATATCTATGCCTCATATGCTCCAAAGCTAGATTTGCAGGATAAAATACAAGAAACCCAGTTAAATTTCCAAATAATTCCAAATAAATGAATATTTTTAGTATGAGTATATCCCATGCAATATTTGGAACATACTTATAGTAAAAAATTAAGCATTATTTATCTGAAATTCACATTTTTATTTAAGTCTGACTTTACCTAAAGGTCATATGTTTCATACATAACTAAAAGCTGTTTCTAATCTGAAGTAGAGTTACTGCCCCTCCTAAAGTTACTTAAAAATTCCTAGCCAATGCAAACGCATCTGCAGGTTGAACTTTGTTAGGCATCAGCTACACCATATATAGTTGTCTTTTTTAAGAATCAAATTAAAATACTTGTATCTCCCTAAATCCATCACCAACTAAGGATGTAGCTAACCTTCTCCTACTTAAGTTGCCCGAATTTCACTGTTCCTTATTCGTAAAATTAAGAGGTTTGACTAGAAAATCTTGAGAGTTGCCTTTGTCCCATAGAATCTAGTATCCAACAGACTCTATTGTGTTACTTCTGTAGCAATGTGTGAGGATGTTAATGAAAACATACCACAAATAACACTCCTAAGTGTCCTCTCTTAAAGTATACTCCTCAGGAGGCCATTTCCTTATTTTAATGATAATGCTGCCGCTTAAGTCCTTTTTGGTAAATGTAGCAACATACTGAATATCTTCTCTGGTAGCAAATTATTTTTTCATGAAAATGGATTTGATTTTTTTGGAACCAGACAAGTTACTCAGAGTCAAGTCCAATGGATGGACAAATTGAAAAATAAATAGAAAATTTGGACAAAATACAAGATGGGTTTATCAAATAAATGAAACTGGTTTATTTTTGAGAATCTTAAGCCACAAGTTAAAACCAGTTAGTTTTAAGAGAGAAGTTCAAAACTCAACTTTGAGCAATTGTCCCTTCCCTGGAAAAAGTATATTGCCTCTGACTTTAAAGATAAATCACACTCAACTGGAGTGTAGAAGTTCTACAAGTTGGTTACAAAAAGTCACCTTCTATCAAGACGCTAATGATTCATTGCTATTCATGATAAAGTATTGAAAATACAATTCCACATGATTTATTACCCAAATCCTCTTGAAAATGACTTTTATCCTGAGACATAGTTCCTTTCTAGTGAACTTTTCAACTATGTTTCAGAAAAGAATCCTTATGGTTTTCTACCTCCCAACAAAATACATACATACATACACACATACATAGCTTTTCTTAGCTTTTTCATCAAATGATTTTAAAAGCCCCCAAATTTATAGTCTACATTGTAAATATTACTTGACAATTGAAGAAAATAGGAAAAGAAATTCAATAGAAAGTGTCAAAATTGAAGATTATTTACATAAAAATGCAAAGATTTGAAAACAAAACATATTTCTAAGCAGAAACAAAAGAGAGATAATCAAATAAATAAGTTACAGCTACACAAGTTTGGCCACATCTCTAGGCCTAGAGCAGTAACGTATGTTTTACTTATACAACTATGAATAGAATTTAAATCACCAAGGACAGCTCTGATAACCCCCACTATTCTGTTTTCACTTTTTCCCCACCTCTAATTGTCTCTTCTCTTTTCTTTTTTAATTTTTAAATGCGATTCAAAGTCATTCTAGAACACAGTTTGAAAATATTTGTCTAAAACCATCATACCCTGAACTAACACTTCTAATTTTAGAAATTTATCTTAGTGAAACTGGTGGGTTGAATATTGTCCCCTCCCGCCCCCCAGGGTATATTCATGTCCTAATCCCCAGAAGTTGTTAGTGTTACTTTATAAGGAAAATGAGTCTTTGCAGTTGTCATTTAGTTAAGGATCTTGAGATGATAAGATCATTCTGTATTATCTGGGTGGGCCCTAAATCCAATGACAAGTGTCTTTATAAGATTAAGGTAGAGGGGAATTACATAGGAGGAGGAGGCAATGTGACCACAGAGACAGATACCAGAATGATGCAAAGAATGCCAACAGTCACCAGAAGCCAGAAATGAAAGGACCATTACCCCAGAGAATTGGAAGGTCAGTGTGGTCCTGACAGGTTTCAGATTTCTAGCCCCTAGAACTATGAGAATAAATTCTTTGACCAAGTTTGTGGTAATTTGTTACAATGGACGCCAGAAACTAATACAGAAACTATCATAAAATCAATATGATCAGTGCATTTTAATTTATCACAACAAAAAATGAAAATAGCATGTTTGCAATAGAAGGATTGTTCAAAATTACACTATACATATGCCAGAGTATAGATTTCATAGCAAAGTAGTTATTCTACATGTATTTAAAAATATATATTGGGTATTAATATCCAGAACATATAAAGATCTTCATCAACAGAAAGCCAAACAACTCCATTTAAAAATGGGCAAAGGACTAGAATAGATATTTCTCCAAAGATGGTATACAAATGAGCAAGAAACATGAAAAGATTCTCACATTACTAATTAGAGAAACGCAAACCAAAAGCACAATGAGATATCATCTCATACCGATTAGAATGTCTGCTATAGAGAAAAAAAAGAAAACACAGAAAATAACAGGTATTAACAAGGACATGGGGAAAATGGAATCTTTGTGCACTGTTGGTGGGAATGTAAAATGGTGCAGCTGCCATGGAAAATATTATGATAGTTTCTCAAAAAATTAAAAATAAAATTACCATATGATCCAGGAACCCTGCTTCTGGGTTTATATCCAAAAGAAATGAAAGCAGTATCTCAACAAGATATTTGCATAGCTGCGTTCATAGCAGTATTATTCACAATAGCCAAGAGGGGAAAGCAGGCCAAATGTCATTGACAGATGAGTGGATAAACAAAATGTGGTAGGGTACATACACAGGAATATTATTCAGCCTTAAAAAGTAAAGTAGGAAAGGAGTGCTTGGGTGGCTTAATGTCAATCAAGTGGCCTGATCTTGGGCAAGTCATTTTTAAGTCTATTCTGTAGCTTTCTCTTCTGTAAAATAGAATTTATAATAGTACCCTCTTGTACAACTGTTATTTGAATTAGATGAGCATTTCACTATATTTCACTATATTCAATATTCTGAAATATATTCATTATATTTCAGAAATCCTTCTAAATTTTTTAGGACTCTTTATTATTGAAAAAAGAGAAGGATACTATTATATGTGTGACAAAAACAATTTACAACCCATACTTGTTATGAAAATTATGGTGTAAAATCACCTAAATTTTTATAGTAAACTCATTAACTATTAATTTCCTAATTGTATGTAGGCTGGGTGACAATAATGCAACTTAAATGCACGATTGAAGAAGTATTTTATATAGATGCTATAAGCCATTATTTCTGCAACACTGGGAAGATTTGGTGTTATCCTGCTTTTCCCCTGGACAGAGTTAGTTCTGGCCTGCTCTTTCATTACTCTGATGATGGCCATATCCAGATGCCAAATACTCTAGGGACACTCTAATACAGTATTAAAGACTCTGAACACTTCATCCCCCAAAGAATGTAGCATTCCAAGAGAAAACAGGCCTCCTTCTAACACTAGTAAAATTGTAAAGGTGTGTGATAAATCAGGCATCAGAATGAGAGTCCACAAATTCTTTAAGGTGCTCTGCCCCTTGCCCCTTAGTGAGTCTCTGCTTCTCTCTTTCCAACACAGAAATAGTCATATATTTTAAATAATAATAAATCTTATAAATACATATCAGTAGAAATGACTACAAAATATGTTCAAACATAAAGTGTTATAATAAGCTATTATGCAGTTCAGAAAGCTGTTATAAGTGGGAATTAGAGAACAGTTAGGATAAAACTGATGATCAAAACATGTGAAATGTCTTAAGTTATTTGAAGGGATTTATTTTGAGTAGAAGGGGCAGAAATGTGTCATTAGGGCACCGTTTTTTTCCATTTTCTTTCTTCTTCGCTTTTTCTTTTTCTTCTTTCTTTCCTCCCTCCCTTCCTGTCTTCTTCTTCTTCTTCTTTTTTTTTTTTTTTTTTTTTTTGATTTAGAGAGAGAGCATGAGTTGGGGTGGAGAGAGGCAAGAGAGGGAGAGAGAATCTTCAGCAGGTTCCATGCTCAGTGCAGAGTCCGACAGAGGGCTCGATTTGAGGCCAAATCAAGAGTCGGATGCTCAACTGACTGAGCCACCCAGGCGCCCTTCTTTTTTCCTTCTTGTAGAAGTTTTCATTTCTTCATACTCACAAAACAAAAATTCCATGGGTTTAAATGTACCATTTACTTGAAACATCAACTTTCTAAAGAAATACAAAATTTTAGCAATCTATAGTAATGAATGTTATCTATATCAAAGAAAACAAAATAATGGCTTGTCTTTTCACATAAATTTGGCTATAAACCAGAATTATTTTCCATTAAAAAATAAGACTATTTTAACCAAAACTATATAAAATATTGTTTCTAAAATGACCAGTGCCAGTGCCCAGCTAGCTCAGTCGGTAGAGCATGAGACTTTTAAAATGACCAGTGCCTAAGTCTGCTAACAAAATGCAAAACAATCTGCTTCAGAGCAACAGAAATATATAAATTATAACTGCTAGTGTCAATTAAAATTTGCTAAGTTTATTTTGCTAAGGCAATTATGTAATTCCTAATATTTTTTGTTTCTTTTTACCTTTTTAAGTTTACACCTTGAATTTTTACATGTTACAGCCATGATCTGCCAACCAGATCAATATAGAGAAGCCTTAAAAGACAATGTTTCCTTCAATCGTAGGTGTATAAACCTCCCCTGTGAATGCTGTTAAAAATGTAGATTCCTAGGCCACACTCCCAGAGATTCATATCTATGAGTCTGGGATAGCGCCCTTGAGGCTGAACATTATATAAGCACCTCCATTTGGAGAAACTCTGCCCTTGAAGAAAGCTGAATTGGATTCATAACTCTAGAAGTTTCATCCCTTTCAACTTGAAAGATAATTTTATTAGGAAATCTAGGTGGTTTTCTACTGAGTAAGAATATATAGGGCTTTCAATATCTCTGTGTAGTCTTAAGTTTTCAGCGTTTTTTTTCTTTCTTGGAGCCAGTTGCCCAAATAAAGTCTCCCTAGTCCATGGCAAAATGAAAATTTCAAAGTCCTTAGTGAGTTTTTCATAAAGTTAAATGTGCTTAAAGGGTTTTCTTTTATTTTGAGATTGCATTCTTCTTACACTCAGGGCTTTGAAATGCCATTTCTTTTATGAAATAATTCTAACAGTAAAAGAGTAGAGTTTATTTTGAATTTAGAAAAAGAGTTAGAAACTGTCTCTAAATTTCAAAAACGTGGGCTACCTAGCCTTTATGTCTGCTTCTGAAATTTGAAATGATTGCCACCAGGGGAAGCAGAGTGCCACAGCCTGTACAACTTTAAACCTAAGTAGGGGATTTTTCTCTGCCAGAGTGTGTCAAATTTGACTGAAATGTTCTACTGCTCCAAAAAATGACATTAGTATCTTTTTTCTCATTAGATAAGTAATATGTGATCTCCATAGAAAACTTTCAAACACTGGGGGGTGGGAGGGGAACCCACCCAAACTATTGTTAATATATTGATTTGCTTTTTCCAATTATTTTTCTATGTACAATTTTTAAACAAGAATATATGTATAAATATATATTGATCCTGCCATTACCACCACCTCATATTTTTCTTCAGCATCTTCCAATATCGTCAAAATTCCTTTCAATGTAATTTTGTCTATAGAGGGCTCTATGCTATAAAAGAATAATAATTTATTTTATTACTCCACATTAAAATTTTAAACACACAGGTTGTTTCCACTTTTTAAAAAAATGCAATTATCACTATGGTTAACAATTTTGTACATATTTTAAAACATTTATTTAAGATAGATGATTAAAAGAAAGAAATTGATATGGAAGGTATAGGCATTTTTAAAGATTTCTGATATGTTTTCATTCAATTATCTATTGTTATATAACAAAATAACCACAAGTGGGTGGCTTCAAGTAACAAGCGCTTATTATTTCTGTATATGATATTGGCTGGGACCACTCATGCGGTTGCATTCAGCTGCAAGCTCAGGTGAAGGGGCAATATTTGAGATGACCTCACTCGTGTCTGGCACCTTAACTGGGATAGTGGGGATAGCTGGGGGATGGCGTGTCCTCTCTCTTTGTACATCATCTCTCGTCATTCAGTTGTCTAGCCTGAACTTACATGGCAGCTGGATTCCATGAAAGTGAAAGTGGCAATTACCAGGCTTCTGAAGACTTAAATCTAGAAGTCAAGATAAGTCATCACACCAGCCCAGATTTGGGGAGAAGAGAAATCAACTCCAAATTTTTAATGGAGAAACTACAAAATGATATTGCAGAAGGGCATGTGAGATTAGAGGTATTGTGTGGCCAGCTCTGGAAATAATTGACCACATATTGCCATGTTGTTATTTTGTAAAGCATCAATTTATTATAAAAAAGTGTAAAAAAAAACACTCCTCCATCAGATTGGCATGAATTAAAAAGTGTCAGCAAGGATGTATATCAGTAGTAACTCCCATATATTCCTGGTATGGGTATAATCTTGAATGCCCACTCTAGAAAATAATCTGGCATCAATTGTCAAAGGTCATAGGAATATACTATGAAGAAATGGGTGCACTGGTAGATCAGGATATGTGTATAAGAAGGTTTGTAGCAGTATTATTCATAGTTCATTACAGCCCCAGACTGAAAACAAACCTAAAGTTCACTGACTTTAGAACAGATTTTAAGAAAATGTAGAATATTATAGAGCAAGAAAAAGGAAAAATTATACAATCAGCAATATGGATGGATCCTTCAAACATAACGTTGAGTATAAAATACAAGTCATAAAAAGATTTGTAGAATTTGATTTCACGTATATAAAGTTAAAAAACAAGCAAACGTAAACTATTTTTAGGGCTATATTTATTGAATATAATTATAAAGAGCAGAAAAGTATTTACCATATTACAGCCAAAGTATGAGTTTGGCCTGGTAAGGGGGAAGGAGGATCCAGGCAGAGGAAATAGAATGACTGGGTGATAGGAAGGAGTTGGCTGAATTTGAGAAACTTAAAGGAAATCAGTGAGCAAAAGGAACAGGAATTTAGAGGCCATTTTAAGGATTTTCAGACTTCATGCTAAAAACAATGAAAAGCAACTTTTTTTTTTAAGTTTATTTACTTTGAGAAAGGGAGAGAGATCATGTGTGAGTGCAAGTGGGAGGGGCAGAAAGAGAGAAGGAGAGAGGAGAGAGAATCCCAAGCAGGTTCTGTGCTGTCAGTGCAGAGCCAGATGTGGGGCTTGATCTCAAGAGCTGTGAGATCATGACCTGTGCCAAAATCAAGAGTCAGACATTTAAGTGACTGAGCCACCCAGGGGCCCTAGACAGTGAATTGTTTTAAAGCAGAGGACAAGCTGATCAGATTTTCATTTTCGAGGAGTAATTTTTTGTCTGTTATATGTAAAACAGATTTGAGAAGGTCAAGTGTAGATACAGGAATATAGCTAGCAATCTATTTTAAATGGCTTCAGGTGAGAGATTATATGGCTTCAAGTGGTGCAGTGACAGTGGATAAGAAAAGGATGGAGCTGAGAGAGGCTTGGAAGGTGGAATCAGTAAGACTTGATGACTGGGGAGCTTTGAAAACATAGTGAGTTAGCATGACTCCTATTTTCGGGCATGATCAACAAGGTGACATTGATGAAGAAAGGGAACTCCAGTGGAGAGCCGGATCTTGATTTTGGATTCCTGGGAGATACACAAGTGAAGATGTTACTCAAGCAGCAAATAAATGTTCTGAAGCTCAGAAGACATATCTCAGCTGGAGAGAAAATTGATTTTTTTTTTAACATACCATGGCAGTAAATAGGACAAAGCTAGTACCAACTAGCAGTTGTAAAACGACTCAGAAAGGACAGATAGAAGCAAGAAGCAGTGAAAATGTTAAGATTATGTGCAAAGCATTATATGTGATGCGAGGCACACAAAGATGAGTAAGATGTCCCTAGTTTACTGCCAACTGGAAGTGACATACACTTAAGCAGATCATATGTATCTCACTTGGTCAATGACAAGAAGTACAAGATGCTGTAAGATCCAAGAGGAGGGCAGTGAAGTCTGGAAAGTCAAATAAGAATTAGCTAGAAGAGAAATGGTGGGAAAGGCCTTCCAAAAGCACTGAGCATGAGACAATGTAATACGTGTGTGATCGCAAGCAGGCCAGTAGTCGTTAACCCACAGGGTTGGAAGGTTGTGCACCAAATCAGACAAGAGAAAGATAAAGTCCCCAGTTATGGAGGGTCTTGCATGCACTGCCAAGGAGTTGGAACAGGGAAGTGAGATGGTCCTGTGTGATTGTTAGGGAGATTACTTAAACCAAGCATGGAGACTGAGGACAAAGGTGAACTCAGCAGGACTGGCTAGGGAAGAAATAAGCTGCTAAATGTGTAGACAGTGGTGATATGGATAACGAGGAAGCATACATTTAGGACAGCTCTTTAGTTCAAAGAACCTGTGTGGAAGGTCATATCTGCTTAGTCTCAGCTTTCTCTCAGCTTTAGATGCGGTTGACAGGGATTCGGGGGAGACGGTGGAAGCGCAGGTTTTAAGTCTTTGAATTCCTACAAAACTAACAAGCAAAAGCAAGCAACCACAAAAACAGAGTAACTACGTGGGGAAGCCAAAACGTCTCGGTAAACGTGGCAGCAAAGCTAGGGCACCCAAAATACAAGCGGGTAGAGCCAAATCCCCAATAGTCAG
This sequence comes from Panthera uncia, assembly GCF_023721935.1. Taxonomy (NCBI): domain Eukaryota; kingdom Metazoa; phylum Chordata; class Mammalia; order Carnivora; family Felidae; genus Panthera; species Panthera uncia. The sequence goes on from NC_064812.1 coordinate 29,839,975, forward strand.
ATTCTCAGGGTCAGTGCGGGAAGAAGAAGGAAGCCAGCAGGCGGATGCCCTGAAAAAGCAGAAGCCCTGCGATAGCCCAAGGCAGGTGAGCTCAGGTGCCGGCAGGTGCCACTGCTGCCGCGAGCGCGCAGCAGCTCCAGGCTCGGCAGCCGGCAGCGCGCAGCCGGGGTGGGAGCCGGCGCCTTGTCCGTTCCCGCCGGATGGGCGCTTCAGCCCGCGAAACTGCAGGGAACAGAGCAGGAGGGCTCCCTGGGACTCCCAAACCTGTGCCTTGCCCCAGTGCGCTGATCTGGGGTAGGGTTCCACACTGAGGAAAAGCTGCTGCGCAGAGAAGAAATCTCAGCAGAGATTTTCAGAAAGAAAAGGTGCAGGGGGAGAAAGTGGGGCCAGAGAATTCCAGACAGCTAGCCACCAAGGTTTTGACCGCTATAGAAGAACAACCAAAGAGGGGGCATGCTGAAGTCAGAAAAGCTTTTCTCCACCAGCCTAACCGTAAATGTTCGGGGGGGGGGGGATTTTTAATTTCCCATAGAAGTGAGCATGAGGAGAGTATCGAGGGAAAGTCCCTTACAAAAATATTATAAGAAAAAGGAATTAAGGAGCAAACTAACATTCCTACAGACAAGGAAAATGTGCTCACAAAACAGCTCAAAACTGTAGCCCACCATTTCAAAACAAGCCTAAAAAAGACATTAAGAAAATGATTCAAGATGTGAAAGAATATCGTCAATCAGAATTAGAAAAGCTCAACACTGAGGTGACAGAAATTAGAAAAGAATTAAACCATTAACACATAAATTAAAAAATATTATGTTAATGCCTTAAAAATCAAGTAAAAGTTTTTTAATTTTAAAAAACAAATTATTTAAAAATCAAAACGAAATGAAGAGATTAAAAAAACAAAACAAAAGACGTGAAGCTAGTACACAGATCTTTTCCAGCAGCTCACAGACCAGGAGCTCTTGTTTTTACCTGTTGCTGCTTTACAACCTTCCTCTGAGCCATCTTTGTATCTTGTGGCCCCACTCAGTTCTTGTCACATAACAGGTACAGAATACTTTTGTTAAATAAATGGAGCTTAATGCCTGTAACAACTCCCTCATTCCTCATCTCCAGGACTCAGAGAAGCCTTCAAAATAAGAGTATCACTAGCTTAGCTCCCTCCTTCTGTGACATGGAGTTAATTTCCCATTGTCACATAGGAGAATAAAAAGGAGAGATCTCCCTTTTACAGATCAAATTCCAGGAATCAAGGAATTTTCACATTCTTTCTTTTTTATTTTTTTAATGTTTATTTATTTTTGAGATAGAGAGCGCCAGCTAGGGAGGGGCAGAGAGAGATGGGGACAGAGGATCCAAAGCGGGCTGTGTGCTGACAGCAAGCCTGATGCTGGCTTGAATTCACAAACCCTGAGATCATGACCTGAGCCAAAGCTGGACGCTTAACTGACTGAACCACCCAGACACTCCACATTCTCTCCTTTTTCAATAGTTCTATATGTATATATGTATACATATCTATATGTATATTTATGTGTATACACACACACACACACACACACACACACACACACACACACACCAGGATACATAAGTAAGCCTTTTCTTATCATGTAGTTCTGCCTAAATAACACATATTAATTCATTCAAAGATCCATTCAGCAAATAGTTAATAAGCAGCAAACAGTTATCAGGCAGTAATGAAAAAGACCACAGATTAGGTTCCTGCCTTCATGAAATTACCTTGAGGTGAGAAAGACTTAAATCAGTAAACACAGACTGTGATAAGCATTGGTGGGGAAATAAACAAGGTATTGAAATGTTGGAGGAAGCTATTCTAAATAGCAAAGTCAGGTAAGACTTCACTAACCACATCCATAGTCTCTTACTGTCTGGTTAGTTTGATAATATTAAAATATTTAAATGCCTTCCCATGAATCCACTTGTTATTCCCCTTTGGGGCTACCTACAGGCCTTTCCCCCTCCCTCTTTTCTTTATTTCTTCCAAAAGGTAAATGGGTATAGACATAAATATGCCTCATTCCTGACCTTGTAGAACTCATAGTTTAGTGGAAGGGACAGACATGTAAACAGATCAAGTAAATACGATATGACAAAGGGTATGCCACAAGTATGAACAGTGTTACTGTTCTCCTACTTAACTCGTCTGCCTTGGGGCGCTGGAGTGCCTGGAAAACTGTGTTTTCTTGTTTGGGTTCCAGGCTGAAAATTCTGCCTGGCTCCCTATAATATCTCAATATTTATCTTTTATTTTTTGGCTGGATCAGCAGTAACTGGACGTGCATGCAATACTGGCTTAATTTCTTCATAGCCAGTAGATCTAACATTGGCTTGAGATATATAACTTAAAGTAATACGGAAACTTGATTTAAAAATTATTTTCTTAAAGAGCCTGTATTTTTTACAGCAAGATTTTCAAATAAATGTTAAATAGGATTTTTAGCCAGATAATTGAAGATGGTTGTTATCACATAAGAGAATGTGTTCAAATGACAACTGCCATTATCAGAAGCCTGTATTGCATTTCAGCACATATTTCTGTTGGTAAGTATGTTAACCAACCACACTGGTCTGGTAATCAGGCGGTAAGGGCTTATTTAGACTGCAAGAATTTTTAAAGACAGATAATACCGACACAGACTATTCTATAAAAGACACACCGAATTAGAAGTAGTTGAACAGATACACAGGTGTTTTAATTACGTTCTGAAGTGGCCAGCAGTTTATATTAGCTTGTCAGCTCTTTTAGATTCATCACAATTCTTTCAGATTCCTCTGAGATACTCCCAACTACCAGTAATTGCTACTTTCCCAAGAATGAGGTAGCCACATTCCAGGTCCTGGTGTTGGAGACAGATGAGAAAGAGCAGTGATGGTTCCCTTTGGCGAATATCCTTCACTGCACTTATTACAAAGTCTCAGAGTAGAATAGAATTAGCTGTCAATCCTAGCTTTATATGAGGTGGTAAGTGAAGAAAGAAGGGGATTTAAGTCCTCCAAAGGCACCTTCTCTCTCTGTGATACTTTAATGAGGATGACAGCAGGACTGAGGCTTCTGGAAATTCTCATGCAGGCATTAGGTAGAATCAGCACATAAGGAGTTACAAGAGGTCCCTCCAGTGCAAGAGAATAAGGTCAGGAAAAAGTCATCTTCTGAAGATACACACTCCAAGAAGTAATAATTATTTGGGAGGAGAAAAAAAAGACTTAAAAAACACCTAGATGAAAGGTACGTCTGCACTTTCAGTCTAATGAAATTACTCCATTAATGCCTCCTGTACACTTCTATCTTTGCACTTACCACACTAAAGTATAATTGTTGGTTTATGTATCTGTCCCTTTTACCTAACTGTGAAACAGCATTTAGTTTCTCTCTCTTTTTTTTTTTTTTTAACTTCACAATCTAGCTCTGTGTCTAGCACAAAATAGAAACTGAACAAATGTGTGCTGAGTAAATGAACTGGAAATATAACTAAAGAAGGCAGACACTAAAATGCAATAGGCATCTGCATGCAGTATATAAAAGGGTAACTGGATTACAAATAATGTTATTTAGTGTTATTTATAAATATGTAAGAAAGCTATTATATCAGGAGACATGAGCATTTTAAAACATGTGTCCCCTATCGTAATGATAGGATTTCATTAAACCATTCCAAAATATGGCTGGATTTCTTTGAAGAACACAAAGATCTGGATATCCAGACACTGTGCACACTTACTCATTTCCATAGTATCTATCGAATAATTGTTATGTGCCAGGCACTAAGACAGGAATTGGGACTATAAAGACAGATATCATAGTCCTTATACTCAAGATCTGTATAGTAAAGTAGGAGGAAAAAAACATGTAGAAAAAAGAAAAAGTGGGCTAGAATGTTACAGGATGGGATAAATGTTGCTGCCAGTAAAGAGGGTTAGAAAGAGGGATTAATTACTTCAGATATGCTCTTCTAGTGGAAAACACAGTATATGGAAGATGATGCTTCATTTGAGTCTTAAAAAGTGAAAAGGTGGTCAGTGGGGTGGGAGGGGGCAGAAGGGCATTTTCGTCTGAATGACCTGCTGGAAAGCAAGTGAAGAAGCAATAAATGCATGGTTCCACATATATTTTAGAAGTTTTTTTTTCCCTACTTCTGTAAAAAATGCCATTGGAATCTTGGTAGGGATTGCATTGAATCTATAGATGGCTTCAGCAGTATTGCTACTTTAACAATATTAATTCTTTTACTCCATCAACATGAAATACTTTTCCATTTATTTGTGCCTTAATTTTTCATCAGTGTCTTGTAGTTTTCAGAATAGTGACTTCTCAACTCCTTAGTTAAATTTATTCTTGAGTATTTTGTTTTTGATGCTATTGTAAATGGGATTGATTTCTTTCTTTTTCAGAAAATTTGTTGTTAGGGTGTAGAAACACTACTGACTTTTATATGTTAATTTTGTATTCTGCAACTTTACTGAATTCACTGATTAGACCTAGGAGTTTGTGGTTAAGTGTGCAGGATTTTCTATGTATAAAATCATGTCATCTGCAAATAGAGGCAATATTACTTCTTCCTTTCCAATTCTGATACCTTTTTTAAAAAAGTTTTTATTCAGGAGAGAAAGCATGAGCAGGGGAGAGGAGCAGAGGAAGAGAGAGAGAGAGAGGGAGGGAGGGAGGGAGGGAGAGAGAGAGAGAGAGAGAGAGAGAGAGAGAGAGAGAATCTTAAGCAGGTTCCACACTCAGTGCAGAGCCTGATGCGGGGCTTGATCCCACAACCCTGGGATCATGATCTGAGCCGAAATCAAGAGTTGGACACTCAACCAACTGAGCCACCCAGACACCCCATAATTCTCATACCTTTTATTTCTTTTTCTTGCTTGATTGCTTTAGTTAGGACTTCCAGGACTATGTTGAATAGGAGTGGTGAAGACAGACACACTGTCTTGTTCCTGATCTTAGAGGAAAAGCTTTCAGCCTTTCATCTCTGAGTATGATGTTAGCTGTGGGCTTCTTATACATGGCTTTCACTATGTTGAGATATGCTCCTTCTATGCCTAATTTATTAAGCGCTTTTATCATAAATGGATGTTGAATTTTGTCAAATAATTATTTTGGAAAAAAACTTAAAAAACACGTAGATATAGAATAGACACACTTTTTCTGTCTGTTGAGATGATCATACAATTCTTTTCTTTCATTCTATTAGCATGATGTATCACATTGACTGATTTGCATACATTGGACCATCCTTTCAACCAAGGAATAAATCCCACTGATCATAGTGAATTATCCTTTTAATGTGCTGCTGAATTAGGTTTGCTAGAATTTTGAGAGTTTTTGCATCCATATTTACCTGGGAAATTGGCCTATAGTTTTCCTTTCTAGTAGTATCCTTTTCTGGTTTTGTTATCAGAATAATGCTATCCTCATAAAATAAATTTGGGAGTGTTCCTTTCTCTTTGACATTTTGGAAGAGTTTAAGAAGGGTTGGTATTAATTCTTATTTAAATAGTAAAGAGTAAAATCCACCAGTAAAGACATTTGGTCCTGGGCTTCTCTTTGTTGGGAGAATTTTCATTACTGATTCAATCTTCCTATGAGAGTAATTGGTCTATTCTGATTTTCAGTTTTTTCTTGATTCAGTCTTGGTAAGTTGTATGTTTCTAAGAAATTTTCCATTTCTTGCAGGTTATCTTTTCATTAATGACTTTGATTTGGATCCTCTGTCTTTGTTCCTTTGTTCGGCTATCTAAAGATTTGTCCATTTTGTTTATCTTTTCATAGAACCCACTCTTAGTTTGGTTAATCTTTGTTTTTCTGTTCTTGATTGTATTTATTTCTGCTCTGCTCTTTATTATTATATTTATTTCTGCTCTGCTCTTTATCATTTTCTTTATTCTACTAACTTTGGGCTCCATTTGTTCTTTTTCTAGTTCCTTAAGGTGTAGAGTTAGGTTGTTTATTTGGGATCTTTCTTCTTCTTAATGTAGAGAAACAGTAGACTTGGTGGTTTGTTTGAGCAGAGCTTAGCATGGAAAGGTATAAGATTCTGGAGAGATAAGTTTCCAAAGAACTTTATATATAATATGCTAAGAAGTTTTGACTTTTATTATATGAAATAGGAAGTGCAGAATTTATTGGTTTGCTAGGGCTGCCATAACAAAGTACCACAGACCGGTTGACTTAAATAACAGCCTAGAAGTCTAAGACCAAGGTGTTAGCAGAGTTGTTTCTTCCAAAGGCCTCTCTCTTTGGCTTGTAGATGGCTCTCTTCTCCCTGTGTCTTCGCATGGTCTTTCCTCTGTACGTGCATGTGTCTTAATCTGTCTTCATATTTGGTCACCAGTCATATTTGATTAGGGCTCACCTAATGACCTCATTTTAACTTAATCATCCCCTTTAAAGACCCTATCTCCAAATACAATGACATTCTAAGGTACTATGGGTTAGGACTTCACATATGAATTTTGGGAGTTGGGGGCACAATTCAGTTCATAACAAAATTAGCTGTATATTGAAGTCATCTGGATAGCAGAAAGGAGGACAGGTTAGCTGAGTGCAGGACCAGGGACAGTGAGAGCCTTTGAAAGACTATTGCAGTAGTCTGTGTGAGAGATGATCAGAGCCTGAACTAGAAAGACAGAGGAAGAGGATGTGTCAAAGGGAGATGTTAAAAGAGTTAGGAAGACTGGCCTGCATGATAGAATTTAAATTTATCAGCATAGTCCTCAGTACGCTTGACATTTTAGCCCTGATCCCTCAAAGCAGACTAATGTTTTGCCACTTGACATTACACATGGCACCCTCTAGGCATAAAGACTTTCTCAATGTCTTTGATCACAGTATGCTTTTTCTCAAGGCCAAGTCTGTGTGCCTGCTCATCCCTCATTCTTTCCTCTTTTCTTAGCCAGCTAAACATCTATGTATTCTGGTAGAGGTAGTCAAATGTTACCTTCCCCATGAAGACTCAACTTCCTCTGACAGCAAATCATTTCTTGCCCTGGACTCCCAAGTGCACTCTGAATAGACTCTCTCACACTGTGTAACAATTATTTTACATTTTACATGCTTGCTACCACCAATAAACTATAAGCTTCCTGTGGGCTGAGATTGGTTTCCTTTCTTTGTTTCCATAGAACCTGACATGGTGATCAGCCAATGGAAAGCATTCAATCAATATCTAATAAATGAATGAGAATCAAATACCACTGAGTACTAGGTGAGGCTTTGCTTGTTCTTCTTCTGTAGTATCTGTTTTTAACTAAAACACTAGAAAGATAATAAAGCAAGAAAGTCAGATTTTCCATTTTTGGAGCTAAATCTCTCTTATAAAAAGAAACAAGATATTTTCACAAACCAGCAAGGAAAATTCCAAGGGAAAAGCCAGGCAAATCAGTAGAGTTTCCAATCTGTCACCACTTTAATCCAACTTGTAAATCACTTCTAGTTTAATTTTAAAGGACAACAAACCACTATGTTTGTTTGTTTATTTCTTTATTTATTTAAGAACTTAATGAGTGGCTCCCATTGCCTATCTGATCAAATCCAAATTTCCCAGTCTGGTTTTGAAGACCTTCCACAGCCTGGCTGCATTTCACCTATCCAACCCACTGTGCATACAACTGTCAGAATTATCTTCCTGAAACACAGATAGGATTACTCACTCTCATATTCAAAAATATTTTAAGGTTCCTCGTGACCTCAGATAAATTTCAAATTCCTCATATAAGCTTTCTACTATTTGGCCCTCATCTTTCTTTTTTGGCGTATCCTCCCTTAGTCTTCGATCTTCAACTAACTTCCCAAGCTGTCTTTCTCAAATGCTTCTTCCATTTTCCTGTTTTTGTGTCTCTACATTGTTCACATTGTTCCTGAACCACCTGCAAAGCCCTCTTCCTCTTCTTTGCTCAATAAAAAAGACATCCAACCCACCAAAATTTCCCCATTTTCTCTACTCCCATTGAGAATCAATCTCTGGGGCCAGCCTGACTGGGACCCATGCTCTTCTCATATTCCCTACAGTCTCGGATTAATACTCTATCCTTCCATGACAGTCATATACATAAATATTGTATCATGTCAATCAGTATACATGTTTTAAAACACCCTCCCTAGACTCCACATCTATAGCTCTATTTCACTACTTCCCTTTCTAGTAAAATTCCTCAAAAGATGTTTATATATGTTGTTTCACTTCTTCTCCTCCCATCTTTTGAGCCCAATGTGGGGCTTGATACCACAACTGTGAGATCATGACCTGAGATGAAATCAAGGGTCAGATGCTTAACTGAGTGATCCACCCAGGCATCCCAATAACCTGCATATTTTGAAAGCCAAAGGGCAATACTCAGTTGTCTCCTTGAACTAACAACACCATTTGATATACTGCTCTTTCCTGCATGGACCACTCTCCTTCTTTGGCGCCTGGGACACCACTTTCCCTTACTTCTCTTCTTCTCTTTGCCATCTCCTGGTTCATCTTTCTCCAGCTTCTTTACTTTATCTAAGTTGTCCCAACTTCTACACGTTGAAGTGCCTAAGATTTAGTCTTCCTCATGTCTTTTCCAAATGTACTCACACTCTGATCTCATTCAGTAAATGTTTCTAAATTTCATCAATAGGTTGACAAGATCTAGTTTTCTGTCTCCAGCTTTTACCTGTCTCCTGAATTCCAGATTCATATACACCACTGCCTAATCAGTATTTCAGTTTAGATGTCTAATAGGCATCTAAAGCATATGTCCAAAGCTAAACTCTTGCCTTCTCTCTAAAACATGTATCTATCACACCCTTCATTTTAGTAAATGGCCTCTCAGTTCTTCTAGACCTTGGAGTCATCTTTGGCCCTTTTCTTTCTCATACAGTCCATTAGCAAATTTGGATAGCTCTGTGTTTAAAATATATTCAGAATTTTGTTACTATGCACAACTTTTTCAATGCTATCTCTAAGCTGCCATCATCTTTTGCTTGAATCATTTCAGGAGTCTCTTAATTGGCTTCTCTATGCATATGCTTGTTGCCCCCACCTCCCAACCTCTGAAGTGGTCTTTTCAAAGCATAACTCTGATTATGTAATTTCTTTGCTCAAAATTCTCCAATAGCTTCCCATCTCATTCAGAATACAACCCAAAGTCTTGACTGTGGCTTTCCAGACATTGTCATCTGTCCCATAGCCCCTCTCCGAACACATCTTCTATCATACTTCCTTTTGTTCAATCAGCTCTTGAATTTCTAGTCTCTTTGCTATTTCTCAAGGACATCAACTGCAGTTTTGATTCAGTACCTTTATACTTTTACCTGGAATTTTCCTTTAGAAAACCATACGTTCCTTACTTCCTTCAGGTGTCTTTTCACATTCTACTTTGTCAGAGAGGTCTTTCCTAACAACTTTATATCAATTAGAAGCCTTTCCTCACCATCCTCTAACTTCTACCCTGCATATTGTTCTTCACAGCATTTATCACCACTGGACAAAGTATATATTTATCTGTTTTCATCCATCTCCTTTCCCTTGAATATATGCTTCTTTAGAGAAGATAGTCAGTTTTTATATTCCCAAGACCTAGAACAGTGCTTAGCACATTGTTAAGTATTCAATTTATACAGAATGAATGAATAAGTAATTGCCACCTATTAGGTTGAAAGCTCCTATATAGCCTTTACTGATAATATATTCCCATTAATACCTAGCTGAGTGCCTACCATATGGTAAAAATTCAAAATGATAATCAAACTGAATTGCATCTTATTTCTCTCTGCTTCTCAAAAATGCCCTATGTTCCTTATTGGAAAATTTCCATACTGCTACCTAATTTCTTCCTTTCTCTGCCCCCAGCCCACTTCTGCTAGAAGTTTTGGTTGCTATTTCTTTAACTTCCTCTTTTCCTGTCTATATTCTATTACAACTTTAGTATCTGGGCTTCCAGAAAACTTTGCGCACAATTTATAAATTAAGTTTTATCATATATATGTACAGGACAAAGCATAATATATATAGGGTTCAGTACTATCCATGGTTTCAGGCATCCACTGGGAGTCCTGGCACATATCCACTGTACGTGCATGGTAAGCAGTAACAACTATACCAACTGATCCAGAATAGTATCTCAACTTGCATACTACACATTACCACTTGGATATCTAATAGGGATCTTATTCTGTCTGAAACAGAATTCCTGATTTTAGCACCCATACCTATTCCTTTACCATTCTCCCCCCATATAGTAGTCATCAGTGAGTACCCAGTTTCTTATGCCCAGAGTCTAGGAATCATGTTTTTATTAATTTTTTTAATGTTTATTTAATTTTGAGAAAGAGCAGGAATTGGGGAGGGGCAGACAGAAAGAGAGAGAGAGGGAGACACAGAATCTGAAGCAGGCTCCAGGCTCTGAACTGTCAACACAGAGCCTGATGTGGGGCTCAAACCCACGAACTGCGAGATCATAACCTGAGCTGAAGTCGGAGGCTTAACCAACTGAGCCACCCAGGTGCCCCTAGGAATCATTTTTTTTTTTTAAATTGAAACCTTACTCTGAGATAGTAGATTCAGAGGCACTGTAAGAAATAATACAGGGAGATCCAGTGTATCCTTTACTCAGTTTCCTCCAGTGTTAATATGTTGCAAAATTATAGTACAGTCTGGCAATTCCTCAAGTGACTACAGATAGTTACCATATATCCCAGCAATTCCATCTCTGGGTAAATAACAAAAAAACTGAAAACATATGTCCACACAAAAACTTGCACATGAATGTTAATAGCAGCATTATTCATAGTAGCCAAAAGGTAGAAACAACCTAAATGTCCATCAATAGATAAATAGGTAAATCATATGTGGTACAGCAGCATAATAGAATATTATTTGGCCATAGAAAAAAATGAAGTACGAGTAATGCTACAGCTTGGATGAACTCTGAAAATATTATGCAAAGTGACAAAACGCTACCTAGTATATGATTCCATTCATATGAAAGTCCTGAATAGAGAAATCTACAGAGATAGAAAACTGTTGCTTCAGGCCAGGGTTAGAACGAACAAGAGGAGGAGATGAAGAAGACGAGGTCAGTGTAAGATAATAAGGCTTGGATAGTTTTAAGCATATTTAAAGTCACTCTGGCTGCTGTATCAGAATAAATCATAGGTAGAAAAGAGGGTGAGCAAGCTAATTAGTGAAGAAGCTACCCCAAAAATCAAAGCAAGACATTGACGGTGTTTGGACTAAGGATGTGACTTTGGAGGTGGTATGAGCTGATCGGATCTGGATATGCTTCAAAGGTTTGAACCAAAGGTTTTGTTAGTAAATTCAATGTAGAATGTAAGAGAAAGAACAAAGTCAAAGGTGATTCCGAGGGGTCTGAGTAACTGAACAGATGGAACTGGCATTCATTGATATGGGGAAGAGTGCAAACAGAGCAGGTTTTGATGAGCTACATGGGGGAGTTTTGTTCTGGACATGTTAATAGTGAGATGTTGAGTAGCCAGCTAAATGTATGTGAGTCTGCGGCTAACTAATAGTCTGTGTTGGAGCTATACTTTGGGAGTTATCAAGGTATAGACTGCACTTAAAGCCCTTAGGTTGAATGATATCAACTAGGGCATTAACATAGAGAAAAGCTCCAAGACCCACAAGGACTCCAAAATGAAGAGGCCTGAAAGATGAAAACGGACTAGCAAAGGAAACTTGAGAATAAAATCCACATTCCTTATCTTAATCATGACATAGCCCTTTTCAGAGTCGTTTACCTTACTGTCTAGTCACACAGGATATTTAGCTATTGGAACATACCAAGTCCTTTCCTGTCTCATGGCCTTTGTGTTTGCTAAGCTTTCCACCAGCATAGTTTTACCCTGGCTCCAATTTTCGTGGCTTCCTTCTGTCAGTACAAACTCTCAGTTAAATTGTTACCCTAAGTTTTCTCTTACCTCCCCCCCCGCCAATTAAACAGGCCCAGCCCGACCACCCCCACTAAATTATGGCTTTTACTATAAACTAAAATTATTTCACTTGTTTCCTGTCTAGAAACGCGTCCTACCATAATTTAACAAACGATTACAAAATGATCAATATATGCCAAACGAAACCTCAGGTCTATTCCTTCTTGTACGCAACTTTTCGGAAAACAGGAGCCTCATTATCTTGTCCTCTGCCGCATCCCAATGTAACCGACAATCCCTCAGCAATCAATTCTCAATTTTCAATATTTATTAGCGAAATGCACTGCAGGATACTGACAAACTTTCAAACGGAAGATCTGGAGCCCGCCGCTCCGCCCAGTCCCAGAGTTGCCTAGAGGAAGGAACTACCTTACCTTGGCACGCATGCGCCGCTGTTCGCGGAGCGCTACGGGCTGAACCCCGCCCCTTTCTCCCTGGCTTGTTGAACTACTGCTCATGCGCAATCTGGGGCCTGTCTGTTCGTTTGTCGGCGCTATGAATAAAGTTTTAGTGAGCTCAGACTCCCTTTTTCCTTGCCAAGATGGCGGAATACGACCTGACTACTCGTATCGCGCACTTTTTGGATCGGCATCTAGTCTTTCCGTTGCTTGAATTTCTCTCCGTAAAAGAGGTGAGGGGGGCTTTGAGCGCGAGGAAGGCGTGGGAACGCGTGATACACTGGGGAAGGCCGAAAGGCGGTGACTCTAGCCCTAGGCCTGACACGTGTGAGGCGGCCGCCGGTTTGGTCCTGGATCGGGCAGTAAGGATCTGCTGGTAGTTTAGCGTCTCCTCAGTTGATTAGCACCGCAGAATTCGGTTGTGAAGAGAGGTGAAGTGACAGTAGGCAACTTAGGGGGAGAAAGAGGTCTTTGCTTTACTTCTTGACGTGACGGTGCCGGAGGGACTTCCGCGTCGGTTCCTCTCGGAAGTTGATCGTTCGCCAGCTTCGCTAGGGTAATGCTTGCTTCCAAAAGCAAATTGGTGTGTGAGAGATTTTGATTTTTCTTTCAGAAACTGTGGGAAGGATGTGCGTGGCTTTGTTTTTGTTTGCTGGAACTTTGGAATAATTTTCCTACCCTTATGTGAAATAGGTAGACTTTAATTTCCATAAAGTTGTGCATTTTTCCCTTAGAGTTTTCCTGGTCTTTCCTGCCACTTCTAGAAGCGTGGCATATTTTGTCGGATGGGGACGCCCTCCTGCCCCCGCCAGAAATTGGACAGTTTTTACTTAACAGTGCTTTTTTCGGTGTATACAGACTTCGAGTAATTTGAGTGTTAACATTCATTTAGCTACTCAAAATATCGTGAGATTAGTTTGTGGTTTTGGTACCTCATTTTAAAACATCTCAACCCTAAAAGTTTTGATATACTGGTCTTAGTTATACCTTGAATTTGTTGGGAAATTGATACATTTTATTAATTATAATAAAGTAATATTATTATGGTGAAAGGATTCAAATATTGGCCAGAAAAGTAAATGAATTCTGCATGTGAACGCAGATTACAACATAAGTTTACTTAGGGAATTCTACATTTGGGGAGTAGATTTGTGTGTCCCAAAAGCAATAAGACCAAAAAGCCCTTCAAAGAAACATAACATTGTTCTGATAACTTTTCAAATCTTCCTGGTAGTTACGGTTCATTAGATATGTGTACTCCTCATTCACCTGATCCTTTTCGAAATACATAACACAACTCCAAAGTTGTGATGTTAGGGAACAGCAAAGTTCCCTTACGGGATTGTTAGACAAATTACATGAGATAATGCATATAAAGTACTTAGCCTTGTGGGACAAAGTAAGTACTCGTGAATATTTTCTATTCGGAGGGTAGGCCATCCTGTATGAGAGAGGAGTGAGGCAACCACTTGGGGTTTTGAGGAGTGAGGTAAGGACAAGAAATGGGGACTGAGAAAACTGACCAAATACAAGAATTGGTTAGTGTGGATGACCCAACTGAGATTGAAAATCATACATTTATAAGAGCTCATGCCAGTCACTCTCAGATTGAAAGGAGCATTGGAAGATGATTGAAGTAGTATCAACATGTTTGGAGGTAGACATGTAAATATATGTCATTTAGAGATGGATTGCTGATCAGCAGAGAAAAAGCACAAATGTGATTGAATAGCATTGTTGCCTGCTCTTGAAACATTTTATAGTCATCCTTAGCCAGAACATAGAAAACAGATGATTTTTTTCCCCAGAACTAGGGATTGACACTGAATTGTATTTGGTTTGAGAAAATGGATGGAATCAGTGATACTACTACTAATGAGGAAATCTTTGAAATAGCTAAAAAATGATATCTAAACTAATGTGGTGACAACGAAAAAGGGTGATATAAAAATGAGAAAGAGCAGAGGGTACAATGGGATGATGAAGCATTTTAATGATATTGGTGACCAAGATGATGAATTTAAGTTGGAAGTCTTAGAGATGAGGTACTAAGTGAAAGTTGTGAGATAAAGACATTTTAAGGCTTGAGGGTTTTTTTTTTTTTAATGTTTATTTTTGAGAGAGCGCAAGCAGGGAAGGGACGGAGAGGCAAGGGACAGAAGATCCGAAACAGGTTCTGTGCTGACAGCAGAAAGCCTGATGTGGGCTGGAATTCAGGATCTGTGAAATCATGACCTGAGGTGAAGCTGTACGCTTAACTGACTGAGCCACCCAGGTGCTCCAAACCTTGAGTTTTTAAAGATCTTCATTGTGGATGTTGGATTTTGTGGAGGATGACAGCAGGAAGAGATGTCAGAAGAATATTTTCAATCTATTAAAAAGTTGGAGCTGTTTCCCAGAGATTGATAGACCACAGATTGGCAAACTATAGCCCGTGAAGCAAATACAGCCCTTTGCCTGTTTTGTATGGTCTGTAAGTTAAAAATAATTGTAACAGATGGACGTTTGCAAACATTTTCAGTTATAGAACACTGACTTTATACCCCAATTGAGTGAAACAGTTCCCACCCAGAAAGAATGACATTCTTCTCATTAGTATATCTCTTTTACAAAAAAGTTTACTCCATTATTTTTTACTTAGAAAAGAAATTGTGGAAACTCTTACAGTACTGATATAGCCTATCCTAGATTTTTGCTTCTTGGTTTAAAAGTCTAAAATATTTCCTATCTACCCTTTACAGAGTAAGTGTGGGTGGGTATAAGGCAGAATTTAGAGAAGGTGATATAAGCAGATGCAGATTTAAGAGGCTAGTAAGGTCTTAATGGCAGAGGAGCGATGCTTTGAATCTACAGTAGAGACGATGCAAATTAAAAGCTATCAATGGGGTGGCAAGAAGAGGTTGACACGCTAGAGAAAGATGTTTTCACTCAAGATTAGGTTCTCCTGTTTTTTTAAGTAAGCTTTTTATCAGGTATAACATTCATACAGAAAAGTGCCAAATAATAATGCCTTTTTTCAGAGTGAACCCACTTGTGTGACCACCATCCAAATCAATAAATAAAACATTACAAACATCCTAAAAACCTTCCTTCTGACCTTTCCTAGTCATTACACCCCCCAAAGGTAAGCGCTAGTCCTAGAATAGTTTTGCCTGGTTTTGAAATTAAGCATTGTAGTGCTTTGTATGATTTATTTCCTTCACCACTGTGAGAGTCATCCAGGATGTTAGGGTAACTGTAGTTCTTTTCGTTCCCAGTGCTGAGTGTTAATATGTTAGATGAGTAGACTACAGTTTATCCATTCCAATAATTGATAAACTTGGCTATTACGACTAGTACTGCCATGAACATTCTTGGAAATGCCCTTTGAATATATTCCCCCATTTCTCTTGGGTATCAAGGATCAGAATTACTGGGTGAAAATGTATGTTTGATTTTAGGAGATAAAAACAGTTTTCCAAAGTGGTTGTACTTCTGCCAGAAGAGTTAAGTGTTCAGTTACTCTACTTCTACACCAACACTAGTATTGCCAGTTTTTTGTGTGTGTGTGCATGTTTGTTTTTTTTCAAATGTGGCTTTAACTTGCATTTTCTGTGTGATTAATGAAGTTGAGAACCTTTTTTGGTGTTGGCCATTTGATTATACTCCTGTAAAGTGGGTATTAAAATTTTTAGCCATTTTCAATTATTTTTCTTATATTCTGTAGGAGTTCCTTATATATAGTTTGGAAGTTTCAGTTTTGATCTCATAGCTGTACCATTTGATCACCTTCATCTTTTCACAGGCAGTGAAATGTGGAATCTTCTTGTGTTTTTTCTTTCCTTGACAAAATTAAATTTAGTATGCAGATCTTTTGCTGAAGCCTTATCTTGGTAACTGTTCACTTAAAAAAATTTTTTTTTAATTTTGATTACTGTCTCCTTAAATACTGTATAGGATCCTTACATGTTGCTCATTGCACTAAACTTCACATTTATGTGAGTTCGCTTGTGTGTCTGTTTGATTCCTGTAGTATGGGTTAAATTGTTTCTTGAATTCCTTGCAAAGCAAAAACCTGATACGACATGGCTGACCTAGAGAATGGGTGCTAGTTCTGTTTTAGTGGTGTGGATGGGTAAGGATTATGAAGGATTCAAATGATTTAGCAAAAAAAATATGTGGGGGTAGAGGAGAACCCACCTCAAGGAGAGATGGGTAGGCATCATGTGGATGTGAGAGATAACTAAGAAGGTAAAAAATTTGAGTTGATTGCTGGTGTGGCAAGGAAACCACTATATATGCTTATCAGTAGAGTTGGTGTGGATATTTATTAGTTTATTTGTGGGAACTTAAACATAGTCATTAGAAAGTAATTTTCTCTTGCAGATCTATAATGAAAAAGAATTATTACAAGGGAAATTGGATCTTCTTAGTGATACCAACATGGTAGACTTTGCTATGGATGTATACAAAAATCTTTATTCTGATGATATTCCGCATGGTAAGTTTTGTCATTTGGAACTACAGCTTGTCTTGTGAACTGAGGATATGTGTGTTAAAGTTTTGTGATGTATAAAAGAGCTTTTAGCCAAGAGCCTTTAATGCTATTTGAGGTTATTATGGTTTAAAAGTTCTTTGGATGAAAGGTAATGTGAAGGTTACATGTCATCTAAAGTATATTATTTTCTCACCACAAAAAGTGTGAGACTACTTTAAAACATGGTCTTTAAATATTTTCAGTTTATAGTATGTATCATCAAAATTGTGCTTATGAATGAATTGTCTCCTTGGAATTATCTGAGAATGTGGCTGTTTTTGGTTTGCTAGTAACTTTTTCAGTTAGCATCTGTGTGCCTTAGAGATTTTTTTTTTTTTCCCATCTTGAGGCATCTGGGTATAGTCACGGTTCTCATAAATAATGTCCCCAGTCCCAGCATCGTCAGTTCACCTGGGAGAGCTTGTTAGAAATGCAAATTTTGAGGTCATACCCCAGGTCTACTTAATCACAAAGTGTTGGCTGAGGCCCAGCACTCAAATTGGAGAACTGCTGTGGTATGGTGTTTTCCACGTTTCCTATGGTAATAGATGTTCCTTTAAAAAAAAAAAAGTTTCCCCGTAAGTTTGAAAAATGCTGTATTATTTCTTTTGTGAGCATGTTATTTTAAAAGATTCTAAGAATGCTTTCAGTACATAAATACAATTTATTTAGTTTAAATTGACATTTTCCATAATTTAAGCACATATCCCCTTCTATGTTTGAGAAACATTGTTCTAGTAATACTTTTTAATGTGTAACACAGAAATTATTATACTAAACATAATCACCTTTTTTGCTTATATTACAGTAAGTGACAGTAGCTCTTTAAATTTTAGTTTGTGATGAAAAAGTTAACTTTTTAAAAAAATTTTTTTAATGTTTATTTTTGAGAGAGAGAGAGAAAGTGCGTGCGCGGGGGAGGGGCAGAGAGAGAGGCAGACACAATCGCGGAAGCAGGCTCCAGGCTCCGAGCTTCCAGCACAGAGCTCGAAGCGGGGCTCTAACCCACAAACTGCAAGATCATAATCTGAGCTGAGCCGAAGCCACCCAGGCGCCCCAAAAGTTAACTATTTCAGAGTAAAAGTTTAAAGCATGCCTGCAGGGTAGGTTATGTTCAAGTTTTCTGTGGCTCTTCATAATGCGGTAAAAAGAAACTAGAATTGGGTTTGATAGATTACAAAAGTAGGTTTATAGTGAAAAGAGAGATTATTGGTTGGATTTAAATTCCATTCAATCTAATTGAAAATCTATAGTAATGTGTAAACCACTCTGAGTCTCTGTTCAGGAACTCCGGGATAATACTCATCTGAGAAAATTCATTGAGAACAAATGAAACACTAGGAGTAAAGTATTTGAAATGTGGATTTAGATAATTTCTCAGCAGCCACCCCCCTCCCCCAGCTGTATTTGTATATTCCTCAGTTTTCCTTAAGAATAAGAAGGGGACTTCTTTATGTGCTTCTGCATTGCTAGAAAGAAAAAAAATGGATTTGCGAGACTTACCGGGTTGGTGGTTCCTGGCATGTGAATATACTAGGGGCAAATAAATCTATGTACAACTGAAATAAATTGAAATTTTTCCAGAGATATTCTCATGGTGAGCAGTATAGTTCAACATTATAGTACTCCTTTGCATTTTTAATTAGCTTTGAGAGAAAAAAGAACCACAGTTGTTGCACAACTTAAACAGCTTCAGGCAGAAACGGAACCAATTGTGAAGATGTTTGAAGATCCAGAAACTACAAGGCAGATGCAGTCAACCAGGTAACCTCCCTTAATTTGAATTCTAAAAATTCTTTTCTGGATTAATACAAATGTTAATTCAAATTTTATTTAATATCCCATCATAAAAGTTCAGGGTTTAATTGATAACTTTATCTGTTTATTTTCATTTATCCTTATTGTGTATGGACCAGGAATTCCTTAATAAATATTAATACTAATTTTTTTTTAACTTCTTTACCAGTTCCCCAAATCTGATCATGCTACAGCAGTTCTGCCTTCCTCCCCTCTTCCTAGGGGACATTTGGCAATGTCTGGTGACATTTTTTCATTGTCACAATTGGAGGGGTGCTACTGGCACCTAGCAAGGAGAGAGGCCAGGAATGCTGCTAAATATCCTACAATGCATTAGACAGTACCCTACCCTCCAATAAAGAATTATCCACCCCAAAAATGTCAGTGGTACTCAGGTTGACATACCTGTGCCTGGGCAATACCTAGAGGGAAACCTGAGCTCACTTTATCATTTGGCTACATTCTCTCATATCCTTCCAACCTCATTGCCCAGCCCACGGAGGGAGGGTGGTGTGGAGCTAATAAAGTTATTTTATTCTTAACTTCTCCTTAATTAGAAATAAACATAGTGCTTGGTTTCCAAAGAATGCATATTGACTTACTCTGTCTTGATATATATCATTAATTGAAGCCCTTTGAGTTATTAGAAACTTTTTAAAATAAAATCTCCTACTAAAATTGAATATTGCCATTGTGGTAAATCTTAGCTACCAACATATTTACTAGAAGAATTGCTGAAGATTTTGCCATGTTGTATCTTCAGCTTTTACAATATATGGCCAAACCAACTATTAAGAGAGATTAATTCTAAGTTGTCATTTGTGATCTGGGGAAGTGTTACTAGATAATTTTTAACAAGACAGCAAATACTACACGATTGTTATACCATCTTTTAAGTTTATTTTTCAATTTTATTTTTATTAAAATTTTTTTTAAATATTTATTTTTGAGAGAGAGAGACAGAGTGTGAGCGTAGGAGGGGCAGAGAGAGAGAGAGGGAAATCCAGAATCCGAAGCAGGCTCTGGGCTCAGAGCTGTCAGCACAGAGCCCAATGTGGGGCTGGAACTCATGAACCTTGAAATCATGACCTGAGCCGAAGTCAGACGCCCGACTGACTGAGCCACCCAGGCACCCCATCTTACAAGTTTATTTATTTTGAGAGAGAGAGCACACGTCTACGTGTGTGCATTCAAGCTGGGGAGGGGCAGAGAGTGAGGGAGAGAGAATCCCAAGTGGGCTCTGAGCTGTCAGCGCAGGGCCTGACACGGAAGCTCAAACTCACGCATGGTGAGATCATGACCTGAGCCGAAATCAAGAATTGGCACATCACCCAGGAGCCCATATACCATATTACAGTGTAGCCTGCTATATTACTAACATACACTGTGTTATACTACATATATATACACAGATTATATACACACACACACACACAGATAGCTATACGTAAAATATATATGATTGCTTAGTAAGATAAAGCCATCTGTGTGTGTGTGTATATGTGTATATATATATGTGTGTATATATATACATACATATATATATATATATATACACACACACACACACACACACACACACACACGCTACATGTATACACTTATAATGATTTAGGCCTTCAGGTCACATGTAAATGCCCACAAAGGAACAGCTGAAATAATCTAGCTGTTAGGGGACAATCAAAAATTTAGAATTTAAATTCTGAATTTATTCTAGTCACTTAAATACGAGGAAGTAATGAGATTAGGGTTGAATAAGATGAATATAGATTTATTCACCAAATATTAGAGAGCACTCCTTGCAGTTTAATAGGCATGGCATTGAGATAAATGAAAGAATGGAATTGTTTTAAAAACTTGTAATTAAACTACTTATTTTCAAAGTAATAACCTCTTCCTGCCAATTTGTTTTTAAATTTTGTTCAACATACTGTATTTCTCATACTTTCCCAGAAATACCCAATCAACCAAAGGACAGTGATTACATACTAAAAGGTACAAGGAGTATAACACAAGTAATTCACTATGATCCACAAGAAATGTTAAGCTTTTTTTGAAATCTTATGTTAAAAAGTTATACATGTTTCATATTCAGTATTATAATATACCCATGTTGATTTTGGTGATGATATATTCCTTCCCCATTAAATCTCAAGTAAAATTATGTTCCAGAAAAGCATTCCACAGCATTCCCTCTTGTGGTAAGCATAAGAAAATGTTTCCTTTTTTGAAAATGCCCAGAAAGTGGGTCACTGTGCCATCTATCACTTGTTCCTTGGTGTCTTTGTCATCATTTTGTCTTTTACCCGCCTGGCAACATCTTAGTTATGCAAAGCTAATTTAAGAAAAGTTAAATTGGATTGACACTGAGTTGGATAATAATTATACAGGGTGTGTAGCATAGATATATAAGTTAAGCATAATTGATTAATCTTGTAATGTTCTGTTTATTTGATTCTGGAAGACTTACTTTGTTTCTAGTGTTTAAGTATTAAGATATTTAGATGGCTTTATGTGGGTAATAGGAATGTTTGGATATGCTCATTTTGTTTTCTGTGGCCTATCAAATCAGTAATTTTTGTTTCTAATTTAGAGATGGTCGGATGCTGTTTGACTACCTAGCAGACAAGCATGGTGTAAGTGGTATTTTAAAAATTTCCTAATTTTCCCATTTATAATTTATTCTACTTTAAATCATTGTTAATGCATTTGATGGCAGTTGTATTCATGTTGGCAATGATTCCACAAATCTAACAAAACATATTTAAGTGATATATTGGTCAATAAAGGGGCTCTTTCTTATCTTTAAAAAAAAAATTTGTTTAGGGCACCTGGGTGGTTTAGTCAGTTAAGTGTCCAACTCTTGGTTTCAGCTCAGGTCATGATCTCAGTGGTTCGGGGGTTTGAGCCCTGTGTCGGACTCCCTGCTGACAAGGGGGAGCCTACTTGGGATTCTTTCTCTCTCTCTCTCTATCTCTCTCAAAATAAATAAATAAATAACACTTAAAAAAAATTTCTTTAGTTGTCCTGTTTCAATAAGGTTAATTAAAGAATAGTGCTGTAAAGACAGGTTTGTGGCTTAACAAGAATACAATTTGCAGATTGACTTATTAAATATATGATATGTTTTCAAAACATCAGTTTTTAAATTGGTGCTGATAAGAAAATGAGATGCTTACTTATACTTACCTTTATTTTTTTATAAATATTATTTTGAGCGAGAGTGTGAGCGCAAGTGTGCTTGTGAGTGAGGTGGGGCAGAGAGGTAAGGAGAGAGAATCCTAAGCAGATACCACACTCAGGTCATCATGGAGCCCAACATGGGGCTGGAACTCATGACCCTGAGATCATGACCTGAGCTGATATCAGGAATTAAGGGTCAGATGCTTAACTGACTGAGCTACCCAGGCGCCCCACTTAAACTTACCTTAAATCATAGAAATTCTCAAAACTTTTTATTTTTCCTAGAATACTCAAGTAATAGGTACCATTTATTTTTGATGGATTAACAAATAAAGATACAACTAAATTTGAATTAGAAATGCTTTGAGCAGTAGAATTAAGTAATACTTTGGCTGCCTTGTGGAATATAGTAGCTCTTGACATTATCGAGGTTTTCATAAATACCCAATAAGGGAATTTTATTGTAGGCTTTTCTAGTCATCTCCCAGTCTCCCTTCCCTTGTGTTAACTCAAAGCATAAGGATTTACATATAATTAATTCTTTAACTTGCATTCAAGTTTTATCTCTCATTTAACAATTACTTTGGCAGGAGGTATGCTGACCACTGTGCAAATTATTCTTTCTGGCTTCCATATAGAATGTTTGGTGTATTTGATAATGTTCTAGTTCGGAGTCCTTCTCTTAGATTTCTTCACTTTCACTTTGCTTGCATTGCTAATGTTAATATTTCGTGTCATTTGGAGGCCAGTTTTCACAGAGAATTGAAGTTTACTGTACATATTATTTGTACAGAATCACAAGACTGTATAGGGATGCATATATTTGGTAGTTATCTAAGCTCATTAACCAGCTGGGAGACCTTCCCACTGCAATTCAGATTTGGATTGCAACAAATTAGGTATTATAGAATTTGTAACTCTTTGAGACCAGAATTGTGAATGCTAAATCCACCAATTCCTAACATATGTTTTAAGAGTCATATGTATTTCTGATCATGGATTTTGTTTTTGTTTTTTGTGACACTTGGCATACACAGAATTGACTTCTAGGGACGTTTAAAGGAGTGAATGGTTTGAATTTTAAAACTCAAAGTTAGAAATAGAACTGATGCTTTTTCTTTTCTTTTTTTAGTTTAGGCAGGAATATTTAGATACACTCTACAGGTATGCAAAATTCCAGTATGAATGTGGGAATTACTCTGGAGCAGCAGAATATCTTTACTTCTTTAGAGTGTTGGTAAGTAATTTTTTTTTCTTTCAGATTTTGTAGGTTTTACTTGCTTTGTCAAGACATGTCTATAGATTTGAGTCTGTACATTAACTTTTCAAGAATTCTTAGGGAAAGGAAAAAATAAAACTTTTCCTAACAAAGAACAAATAGAAATAGGAAAGCTTATATCAGGACCTCAAAATTTGAAGAAAGATTTAACTTGTCCTTGAAATCCAAAAGTAGGAGCCACTAATTTGTTATTTTATGTATAATTGTATGATTTTAACATTAGCAAAATTCTATCAATTTGTTATGTTACTGTGCAGCACAGTGAGCAGCACATTGTGGGTACTTAATAAATATTTATTGAATAAATCCATTATTCCTAACTTTAATTCATTATTTTATGCCGTATATCTCCCTTGAGTTTGTTTTAAACACTATGGAATTCTTATGATATTTGAAAAAAAATTACACCTTAATAGTAACTTTTTTCCATTTACTTCTGTACTCAGCTGAGTTTAGAATATGAAACTCTGTGTGTGTGTGTGTGTGTGTGTGTGTGTGTGTGTGAGAGAGAGAGAGAGAGAGAAGAGAGAGAGAGTGAGTGTGTTTAATGTAGGAGGTAGGTGAGTTTAAATGGTATTATTAGAGCAAATTTCTAACCATAAAGAATCCTGTTTGTTATTTTCATTTGGCTATTTGACATGTTCCTAGATTACTGCCTTTTTAAAAAAATTTCAATGTTTATTTTGAGAGAGACAGGGATCAGGGAGGGGCAGAGAGAGAGAATCCCACGCATGTTCCCACGCATGCTCCATGCTCTCAGCACAGAACCCATAGCCTCATGTGCGACTTGAGGAACCATGAGACCATTACCTGAGCTGAAATCAAGAGTTGGACTCTTAACCAACTGAGCCACCCAGGTGCCCCTAGATTTTAGGGCTTTTGTTTGGGAGGAAGGAGAGTTCCATGAAGCCACAGAAAAAAATCAGCATTTGAAATGAAAAGATCTCTTTCTCATTTTGCCTTCTGTGTAGGTAATTGTATTAATAAATGCCTTGTGGAGTTATCAAAATACCCTTGTTTTAACTAACTTCTCATTTGAAGAATTACAATTTGTTACCTTGGGTTAATAAGCAAGTACCTAAGTCTCTGATTTCTCTAGTTAATCCTAGATGTTGGGAAATGATCTCTTAAGACAGGGACTTGACTGTTTTCTAACCTTGGAAGAGTCTGTTTCTTCTGTCTCTGTTTTCTGGTGCCTTTCTTTTTTTTTTTAGCCGCATATGTCAAAAGATGTAGGGCTGCTATCTTTGGTTGTTTTCCAGGAAATTAAATTTTCTTTTGGTGGGGAGCAGGGAAAGGGAAGAGATTGATATGTTATTAATTCAAATAATTCCTACACTTAAAAAAAGTACTTAGAGAACTTCATTTTTTAAAACTACCATCTATCCTTCAAAGAAATAAAGATTTTCAGTTTATTTCCAAGTTTGATTTGAAAAAAAATTATTTTTCTCTTGCTCCCGTTTGTGAATATTCTTAATTTGCAGATTAGCTGTGGTTAGCTTGCAAGTGCATTGAAGGTAATCAGTGATGCTAAACTTGTAGTGGCTTATCAGAAAATTCCATCAGTTTTACTTTGAATATTATGAAGGATTTAGGAGAGCAAAAGTTGATTACTTTGGAAATGTAAACAGCTTAGACCAGGATTGTAAAATCAGAAGCCTGATATGATTACAGGTACATGAAAAGAGTTGGTTATTCATATCATTTGTTAATGCTGGGAGTGAATTTTGAGAATGAAGATTTAGTGTCATGTTAGAGTTCTAGCACAGTAAATTTATTGTTGCTGGTCAGTGAGTGAATGTGCCATTTTGCTAAGACATGGAAACTTAAGGTAACTGCTGGAAATCCAGATATTGAAACTCTTCTAGCATATCCATCCTTGAAAGCAGGTCGGTATGAAGAGCCAACTGTAATGACATGGACTTGAGCCAGAGTAGTACGCATGAATCTTTGGGGGATTAAGAAACTTTCTATGCTGTTGCAAAAAAGCTTTTATCCTAACAAATATAACATTCTAGTCTTAATAGTATATTATATGTAGTAATATTTTGTAATTAGTCTGACAATTTCTACAAATGCTCGTGAAGTTTTTATACTTATTTTTTTTTTTTTTTTAAATGTGAAGATCTAAGTTAGTTTCCTAACTTAAAAAAATCCTCAATTTTAAACCTTAGCATTACCTAACAGGTCTTGTGTTGGAACTCAAATGACATTTGTTAGGTGATTGATTACCATGATTTGAGCACAAAATCAATGTTTTACGTTAAGAGCAGTTAAACTAGAGTGATTAGATAGTGCTTAGAAATTAGGTGAAATTTATTTTTAAATTCATGTCCCATCTGTGTGACAAGACATTTGAGTAGCTGGGAGTTGGTTACTTTCTGTTGGCATATTGATGGAGGCTAACAGAGCTAAGTTTTAAAAAATGAATAATTTTACTTCTCCTTTTCTTTTGTTTGGATAGGCATTACTATAAAATGTATGTATATGTGAAATCTTGTTAATAGCAAAGATTAAAAATCCTGGTTTTGATTTGGGATGAATAATGTCAGTGTTTTACATGTTAGTTATTTACTTTTATTTTTTTGTAATAGCCTTTTTTTTTTTCATTTCTAAATTCTTGTCTGGTGGTTGGGTATTCTTTTAAATCTATAGTTAGGGAAACATAAGATATGAAAGAACCATTGTAACTATGATCTGAGATTAGAATTTGACTCTCCAGGTGACCTATTGTAGGTCAGTGTTGTGTAAATTAAAGCAGTGTGACCTCGGAATCTACCTTTATTTTTAAAAAGTTTGGTGGTTTTTAGAATACATCAAGCAGTGTTTACATGCACCCTATATGGTTGTACTCTGAGAAATGCATTAATTTGGAATGAAATGGTAGAGCAGATTTAGTAGGAATTTTTGAACGTTTTTGTTTTAAAAGTTATTTTAAAAAATTAATAAAAGGTATTAACACTGTATTTTAATTATTTTGTGAAAATCTGCCTTCTCTGTGGCCTCTGACTCTAAAATATAACCCTCCCTTCATCCAGCAGCTATTTGAAATAAAAGTGATTTTAAGATGCTAGAACTATTTGTGATCATATTTTACTAGCATGGGTTTTTGTTGTTTTCACTCAGAATTTTAAATTTATCTCCTGTAAGTACATGCCATTTGGTTTAAAGGTACTTTCCCTTGACTTAAGAAAGCTTAAGTAGTGATGACTTTTGGAAGCTTTAGGATCTTAGGTGATGTTTTGGATCTGATGTGCTCTGTTTGATAATGTTGGTGTAAAAGATGTTTGGGGCACCTGGGCGGCTCAGTTGGTTAAGTGTCTGACTCTTGATTTCGGCTCAGGTCATGATCTCAGTTTTTAGTTCATGAGTTTCAGCCCAGTGTCAGGCTCTGCACTGACAGCATGGAATCTGCTTAGGATTCTCAGTCTCCCTCTCTTTCTGCCCCTCCCCTGCTCCCTTGCATGCTCTCTGTCTCTCAAAAATAAACATTTTTTACAAAGTTATCTGTTTCATATTGATTTTCAGATACATAGATTATCACATTTTAATACCAAACTGGGTTGTGTCTTAAATTGGTTGTGTTTTGGAAACATAAATAATAGTGTATCTTAAGATTGATGGCGTCTTAAATTTGATAAAATATTCCTCAGATTTTAAAGTAAGGATCAAACATTTTATCCTTTATAATTTGAACAGTGATTTTATGGATTTCTGTAAATCAATTTTTAAATTTCACTGAGTTTTGACAAATGCATATACTTGTACAACTATCACCATATCAAGATAAAGAATATTTCTGTTAATGCAGAAAGACCCATTATGCCCCCTTGTAGTCACAACTCACCCTGATTTTATCCACTGATCTGTTGTCCATCCCTGTAGATTAGTTTTGTTTGTTCTAGAATTGTATGTAAGTGGGATGAAATATGTAAGCTTGTGCCTGGCTCACTTTGACCAGCAAGTTTTTAAGTTTCATTTCTGTTACTTGTGTGCTTCAGAGTTGATTCTTGATGCGCCTGGGAGGCTCAGTCAGTTGAGCATCTGACTCTTGATTTCAGCTCAAGTTATTGTCCCAGGATCTAGCCACACATTGGGTTCTGTGCTGGGTGTGGTGCCTACCTAAGATTTTTTTCCATCTGCTTCTCTCCCCAACTCACACGCACGTGCTCTCTCTCTCTGTGTGTCTCTTTGTCTCTCTGTCTAAAAATAAGTAAATAAATAATAAAAAAGAGTTTGATTCTTTTTATTGGTGCATAGTGTTCCATTCTATGACTATACTAGAATTTATTTGTTGATCATTTGGATTACTTCCAGTTGTTATCTTAAAAATAAAATTGCCATGAATATTCAAGTACAAGTGGTATGTTTTTTTGTGGACCTATATTCTAATGATAATAAGAAGAATCAGTGGTTTCATGGATATGTTTCAAAATTTAATTTATGAATTTAGTGTCTGTTATTAGAGTTTGCTAAATGTTATTCAGTATATTTGAGTTAATTACTGCTGTCAAAGTCCTTAATAGGTGTTTTGGCCTTGTGACTCTTTTCCATCGGTGACAAGAAGAGGTAGGGTACTCTACCCTTTTGTAGGTTTAGATTGTGGTATAAATTTATATCTTTCATGATTAGAAGTATAACTTTGGGGATGCCTGGGTGGTTTAGTCGGTTAAGCTTCAGGCTCTTGGTTTCGGCTCAAGTCATGATCTTGCAGTTTGTGAGATAGAGCCCGCGCCTGCCTCCGCACTGACCAGCATAGAGCCTGCTTGGGATTCTGTCTCTCCCTCTCTGCTCCTCCCTGCTTGCGTGCACACTCTCTCTCTCAAATAAACTTAAAAAAAAAGTTTAATTTTGGGGGAATTAGGGTCTCCCATGTGTCAGGTTCCCCTCTTTAATTAAAATGGAAAATATTTACCTTTATAGTGTTTTTATTAGGATTATATATGAAAATTAACATTTATTGCTCAGTATGTATACCTTTGATTATTATTATTATTATTATTATCCAGTAGACCTGCTTTTCCCTCTGTCTCTTTCTGACCCTTTTCATTTGTGTCATAATTTGGATATTTTTTTCTAAAAATAATTTTTCTAAATTGTGAATAAAATTCACAAGTCTGGATTTGCCACACATTCATTCCAGTGATTTTAACAACAGATTTCCTTTGAATCTAACTGGTTTCCAAAGTTTTAGGTGCCTAAAATTTGATTAGTGTATAAATTACCAAAAATGGGTTAAACTAAAACACTGGTGCTGTGTCCTAGTTTTAAATCACTCTTTCTGATTTAGACTGAATATCAAATGGCTGAGGTTTTTTTGTAAATCAAGTTAAATGGAAGCTGTTTGAATCAGTTTAGCCAATGTGAACCAATAAGAACTTAGATA
Source organism: Panthera uncia (assembly GCF_023721935.1). NCBI lineage: Eukaryota > Metazoa > Chordata > Mammalia > Carnivora > Felidae > Panthera > Panthera uncia. Next base: position 29,868,478 of record NC_064812.1, read on the forward strand.
ATTACAGTTTGGGGTAGAAAGCTACAGGTCTTTTAGTAGGCAAGATAGATATGTAAAGTATAAAATGTACAGCATCTTTTTTTTCCAGAGTACTCAGAATATAATTAATTATGATTGCCTAAACAGGTTCCAGCAACCGATAGAAACGCTTTGAGTTCACTCTGGGGGAAACTGGCCTCTGAGATCTTAATGCAGAATTGGGATGCAGCTATGGAAGACCTTACACGGTTAAAAGAGACCATAGATAATAATGTGAGTTACATTTTTCCATGGTGATTCTCTGAAATTTCTGTGTGACCTTCATACTTTCTGATGAGGAAAACACTGTGTACTTTAAAAAATAGAAAGGTGGGGAGAGGAAGGAAACTGTTCAGATTAGCTTTTGTTGACTTGACATACAACTCACAGTGGGTTAGTGGATTGACTAGTTTCACTGAATCTCCTTGAGAGAAACTATCAAACTTCTTTTGGCTCTTAGAGAAAAGAACTGTTTTCATTTCTCTTACAGCTACTGTGCCTTTTTTATTTGTACAGTGAAAATGGCGTAATGCTATTAGTGCCATCTCAGTGATAAGTCCTCAATAAGACAGTTTTCATCTATAATTATTTCTAATAAAAGCACTTATTATGGAGTATTTAGTTCAGTCTGCTTTTAAAATGTTTTCTGAAATGGGTATAATTTACAGCTTCTGGCTTAGCAGAATTATTGAATTTATCTCTCAGAACAGGGAGATAATTTCTAATGTCGAGATTTGTGCAGATAGTAGAGGGTCCAGGGGTTAGGACTTTGATCGTAACGGCTCTAGGGTATGCCTCAGAAGGTTCTCATTTTTAACTAAAATTCTGAGATCAGTGTTTATTCTTTTATTCTCTTGCCTCTTTCTCATATTAATATTTCCTATATACTTATTTTTTAACTCTATAGTCTGTGAGTTCCCCACTTCAGTCTCTTCAGCAGCGAACATGGCTCATCCACTGGTCTCTTTTTGTTTTCTTCAACCACCCCAAAGGGCGTGATAATATTATTGATCTCTTCCTTTACCAGCCACAGTAAGTTATTTTACTATATAATTTGGTTTTAGTCATATGAAATAATACGGATTTTTTTTTAAACTTAAAAATGTACTTCTAACATTTGAATTTGTTGTCAACCTTTTTTCCCTTCATGTGGTAGATTTGCTTATTAAAGTTTACACGTAACTCTAAATTTTTTGAAAAAAGTATACTTTAAGTTCATTGAAGTGCTATTTAGTGTGCTTCCTGGGCCAGCAGCATAGGCATCATGTAGAATCTTAGGCCTCGCCCTAGAAAAACTAAATCAGAATCTGCATCTTAACAAGATCCCAGGTAATTAATATATTAATTAAAGCTTTAGAATTAGGGCTCCATGCCAAATTACTAGAAGAAATATATACATCCTAGAATCCTTTATATCATCATTGCTCCATTATCCATCTTTTGGTGATGAGAAATTTACTGCTTTATGAACATTGTTAGCTATATCATTTTTTTAAATTTAGTTTTCCATTTGAGCTTAGGTGCCTTTGAATCTTCTTATTTGCTTAGAACACCAGAAAACAAGACTGCTTTGTGAAAACACTTCAGATATTTGAAGATAATTTTTCCTTATCTCTTCTTTCAGGCTAAATATCTATGGTTTTATCAATATTTAATTTTTCAGACTCTTTAGTATTTTGGTTGCCTTTCTTAGATAACAATGCCAGTTTATCCATAGCCTTCTTAAAATATGAATCTTCAGAATTCTAGGTTTGTTACTTAAGTTTTATAGGTTACTGGGGCAATATTAGCTTCTTGACCTGTACATGTGCTTATATAAATATAGCCCAAGATTGCAATAACACTTTAGCATTTGTTTCATGGTATGCCATATATTGACTATCTTGTTAGCTAAACTTGATATAAACACTTGAGCCATAGGTTTTGTTATATCTTACCCTAAATGAAGATGTAGTTCTATTTCACTTGATTTTTATTCATTATTGTCTGTCAAATTATCAGATTTTAACATTTTTGTCTAAAATGCATATTTATTTTAATTTATAAAAGTATACCTCAGAAATAGTTGGTGTAATACCCTTCTGATACAAAACATCAGTGAAGATTGAGCAACCTGTTTTTAATTTTTGTAATTTTCAGTCTTGAAAATAATATCTGTGGCAATATATTTGGATAAATTGATGAGATAATCTAAACTGAGTCCCATTAATAAATGTGACTTTGATTAATAAATATACTTCAAATGCTCATTTTAGTAAGATTTTTCAGACTAATATATTTGACCTCCTCAGTGAAATTGTTACTGTAATCAGTAGCACTTTGAATTTAAGAGAAATTAAGTTGTTAATGGTAATACAGATAAATAATATTCAGCGAACTGAGAAATGCCAGTAATTATTTTTATGGAAAATTAGGGAGCCAGTTTTAAATGGTGTATATTCTGTTCTCTGCATTAGATGCTAAATGTTCCCCTGAATTTGGTAAAACGTACTTTTAACAGAAATAGACCTGTTTTATTTTACATTGCAATGTAAATTGAATATTAATGTATTTAGTCAGTATAAATGACATGGTGACCCAGTATGTTAAAACTAAACATGGGCAGAGGAGTTTTTGAAACAGGAAATTATGTTTTTCTTTCCTTGAAAAAAAGAAAAAAAAAACCCTACATGGCATTAGGTAAAAAACAATTTTTGATCTTTGCCTGCATCCCATTTTAAATATAAATGACAAGAGGTGAAAATTTATTTTTTATAACATTGTATTTATTTTTCTATTTGAGATATTTTATAGTATTTTATAGTATTTAAGCATGCCTTCTAGATTCACGTTATTCACTAATGTGTTCATAATAGCCTCATTCTTAGCTGTTATACCTTAAAGAAATCATATTTGTGGGAAATTCATTATTAAAATTATATATATAGTTTTAAAATTATAATTGTATTTGGATATTATTTGCTGTTTGTTAGATGCCTTGATAAATTGTTTATAATCTGGAAAGTTATATAAATCATAGTCTGTATGTTGAATTAAGTAAAAGACTAATGCAAAAGATTAAAAAGACAAAGCCCAAAATAACTGTAAACTAAAATAAGATTCTACAAGGTGTAATACTTGTTCTGGCTTTTAGCATAGAAAGCTCAGCAGCTTTACTTGGTAGTGTCTTAAAGGTAGATTTATGAAGATCGAAGCTGAACCATCCTCAGAAAGACTGATGTGTAAAACCAGAATACCATCAGTAATTTATGAGAAGTGTAAGTAGTAAGAGTTCTCACCCTATAGGTTTAACACATAGGAAGCTGTGTAATAAACATAAGATTGCTTTATGAGTACTTAGAATCAGAATGCAAAGTTTAATTATGTGGGTGGACTGTTAATGGCACCATCAGGTTAAGCTGGCCTAGTATATCTATCTTCACAATAGGACTATTGCACTGGGGCCAGATCATGAACATTTTTTTTTTTTTCTTTTAACGTTTATTTATTTTTGAGACAGAGAGAGACAGAGCATGAACGGGGGAGGGGCAGAGAGAGAGGGAGACACAGAACTGGAAGCAGGCTCCAGGCTCTGAGCCATCAGCCCAGAGCCTGACGCGGGGCTCGAACTCACGGTCCGTGAGATCGTGACCTGAGCTGAAGTCGGACGCTCAACCGACTGAGCCACCCAGGCGCCCCAAATCATGAACATTTTTGACATATGTTACTCTCAACATTTGGATGGGCATTTCCTAGATTTGCTTTTTTATTTCTCTTTTCTTGATTCCATTTCAGATCAGTACTTCTCACTGTGCTCCTACCCCCACCCCCCATTCTGATTTAAGTATGTTAATGTTTTTATCAAGTTCTGCTCAAGTTTTATTTGGTAGCTTTCTCTTACCAGAGATTAAACTGATTAATCTCCCTCTGCTGTGGTGAATTGTTTATTTAATCCTCTCAGGGCAGTGATTCTTGAGAGGTACCTTTTGGGAAGTACTTTTGTGCAATCATTACATTTTAGAAAAGGCTTATTTACTTGTGATACTGACAATTACAATCTATCTCATGCAGTGATTGAGACACAACAATAATGGACAAATCTTGAGTATCCAGAAAAATGACTAGTAAATCATTGCAAGAAATTTGGGAATGTTGATTGGTAAAATAGCTACATATCTGTTTTTAATGTTAAACTATGCATCTTTTAGAAAAGATGTTTTCTAAGAATTTCACACAAGAATTAAGGATATGTTTCTTGTTATTTATGGAGATTTAAGCAAACATGCATTCAAATGAGAAGAGATTAAAAATAACACAAACATTAATATTTTGTCTCTCTCCTGATTAATAAAACCTGTAAGATTGTCTTAAGAGTTGATTGGTATCCCCAAAATCAGGTGTGCGAGGATGAACCTGCCATGAAGAGCAAATTTAACCCACACTTTGGCCTGTAATATGTGGCTATAATCCTGACACCTAGGGGATGGGTTAAGGATAAGGGCAGCTCTTCCTAAATTAAGCCATTGGAATCACTAGGAATTGGCTTTCCAGGGTACTGCTTATTAGTAGACCCACTCTTCTGTGTTTTTTGCAGTTACGTCTGTATTTAGAAAGGAACATTAAATTAAATAGGTAGGCTTTTTGAATATTTCCAAGTAATGAAAAGCATGCAAACAAGAAAAATAAAAGTATTCAGGGGCGCCTAGGTGGCTCAGTCGGTTAAGTGTCTGACTTTGTCTCAGGTCATGATCTCATAGTTCCTGAGTTCAAGCCCTGCATCAGGCTCTTTGCTAACAGCTCAGAGCCTGGAGCCTGCTTCAGATTCTGTGTGTCCCTCTGTCTCTGCCCTTCTCCCGCTTGTTCCCTTTCTCTCTCTCTCTGTCTCTCAAAAATAAACATTTAAAAAAAAAAAGAAAAATAAAAGTATTCAAACCCACTGTGAAAATTATGTAATACAAACAAGAGGGAAACAATACAGATTAATTCCTGACAATTTTATGGCTCATATGAAGTTTTAAAAGCATATGTTTAATTCATTAGTAGAACCGTTTGTTATGGATACTAGAAATACAAAGGTAGTTCAGTTGAGATTACAGAAAGTGTTAAGATAAAAATCAAACTTTTCAAAAAGCAAATAATGCAAAAATGTAGATTATTTAAAAAAACTCCAGTGTAGTTAACATACAAGGTTATATTAATTTCAGGTGTACAATATATTGACTCAACAATTCTATACATTTCTAAGTGCCCATCACAATAAGTGTACTCTTAATCCCATTCACCCATTTCACCCATCTCCCCACCCACCTCTCTGGTAGCCACCACTTCTGTATAGTTAAGAGTCTGTTTTTTGGTTTATCTCTTTTTTTCTTTGTTTTTCTCAAATGCACTTGAGTGAAATCATGGTATTTCCTTTCTCTGAATGATTTACTTCACTTACTGTTATGTTGCAAATGGCAAGATGTCCTTTTTTATGGCTGAGTAATATTACAGTGTGTGTGTGTGTGTGTGTGTACTACATTTTTTCTTTATCTACTTAACTTAGGCTGTTTCCATAACTTGGGTATTGTTAATAATGCTGCAGTAAACAAGGAGTGCATATATTTTTTCAAATTAGCTTTTTAATATTCTTTGGGTAAATTATTGGATCAAATGGTGATTATATTTTTAATTTTTTGAGGATCATCATACTGTTTTCCAGAGTGGCTACAGCAGTTTGTATTGCCATCAGTAGTGCATAGTTCTTATATCCTCGCAAACGCCTGTCGTTTATTGTGTTTTTTATTTTAGCCATTCTGACAGGTGTGAGGTGATACCTACTTTTGTTTGATTTGCATTTTTTTTTGATGAGAGATGTTAAGCATCATTTCATGTTCTGTTGGCCATCTGTATTTTATTTTTACTTATTTTTTAATGTTTACTTATTTATTTTGAGAGTGTGTGTGCACACGTACATGCTGCGCTGGTGGGGGAGGGGCTGAGAGAGGGAGAGACAATCCCAAGCAGTCTCCACACTCAGCACTTGATCCCAAAGCAGATTATGACCTGAGCTGAAACCAAGAGTCAGGTGCTTAACCAACTGAGCCACCCAGGTGCCCCTCTTTTACCCGTTTAAAAATTATTACTATTATTACTACTACTATTTGGTCTTGAGTTTGAGAAATTTTTGGTAGATTTTGTATACTAAGACCTTTATCAGATATATCATTGTTCAGATGTCTTCTCCTAGTCACTAGGTTGTCTTTCAGCTTCTCTGATTGCTTTCTTTGCTTTCAGAAGCTTTTTATTTCAATGTAGTGCCAATAGTTTACTTTTGCTTTTGTTTTCCTTGCTTCAGGGGCCTATCTAGAAAAATTTTACTATGGATGATGTCAGAGAAATTACTGCCTGTGCTCTCTTCCAGGATTTTTATGGTTTCAGGTCTCATATTTAGGTCCTTAATCCATTTTGAGTTTATTTCTGTGTATGGTATAAGAGAATGGCTCAGTTTCCTTTTTTTGCATGTGCTTGCAATTTCCCAATACTGGTTGTTGAAAGAGACCATCCTTTTCCCATTGCATATCCTTGTCTCCTTAGTTGAAGTTAATTTGACCATATAGTCGTGGGTTTCTTTCTGGACTCTCTGTTCTGTTCCATTGATCTTTGTGTGTGTTTTTGTGCCAGTACCATACTGTTTTGATCACTAAAGCTTTGTAGTATATCTTGATATCTGGGATTGTGATATCTCTAGCTATGTTCTTTTTCAAAATTGATATGGCTATTTGGGATCTTTTGTGGTTCCATATAGATCTTAGTATTATTTGTTCGAATTCTGTGAAAAATGCTAGTGGTATTTGGACAGGGATTACATTAAATCTGCAGATTGCTTTGGTAGTGAGCACATTTTAACAATAGTTGTTCTCCTAGTCCATGAGTATGGAATATCTTTTATTAGTTTCTTTAATTTCATCAGCGTTTTACAGTTTTCAGAGTACAGATCTTTCACCTCTTTGGTTAAGTTTATTCCTAGGTATTTTATTATTTTCGGTGCACATGTAACTGAGATTGTTTTAATTTCTCTTTCTACTAGTTTGTTATTAATATATATACAAATGCAATGGACTTCTGTATATTGCTTTTGTATCCTATGGCCTTATAGAATTCATTTATCAGTTCTAGTAGTTTTGGTGAGTCTTTCAAGCTTTATATATAGTATCATGTCATCTGCAAATAGTGAAAGTTTTATTTCTTACCAATTTGGATGTCTTGTTTCTTTTTCTTGTCTGATTGCTGTGGCTAGAACTTCTAGTACAGTGTTGAATACAAGCAGTGAGAATGGAAATCCTTGTCTTATTCCTTGACTTTAGGAGGAAAGCTTTCAGTTTTTCACCAATGAGTGTAATGTTCATGTTATCCTTGAGTTTTTCATATGTAGTTTTTATTATGTTGAGATACGTTTCCTCTAAACCTATTTTGTTGAGGGTTTTCAACATGAATGGATGTTGTACTTTGTCAGATGCTTTCCCTGCATGTATTAAATGATCATTATGGTTTTTATCCTTTCTCATTGATGTAATGTATCATGTTGATTTATTTGCAAATATTGAATCACCCTTGCCTCCAGGAATACCCACTTGATTGTGGTGAGTAATTTCTTTGTACTGTTGGATTTGGTTTGATAATATTTTGTTGAGAATTTTTGCATCTATTTTCATCACAGAACTTGGCCTGTAGTTCTCTTTTTTAGTAGTGCCTTTATCTGATTTTGGTATCAGGATAATGCTGGCCTCAAAGGATGTATTTGGAAGCTGTCCTTCCTGTTGTATTTTTTGGAATAATTTGAGAAAAATAGGTATTAGCTTGTTTAAATGTGGTAAAATTTTCACCTATGCAGCCTTCTAGGATTTTTGATTGTTGGGAAGTTTTTGGTTACTGATTCATTTTCAGTGCTGGTAGTTGATAAGGTTTGCATGCGTCTCTTGTGGGAGCCTACAGCCACTTGAGAAAACTCCTGCTGGAGGGAGTAGGCACTCCTTGCTTGCAAGGTCCTAGCTGGTCTGCTGTGGGAGGTGGTCTACAGCCTCCTGGGAGGGAGACTGGCAGAGCTGGAGGAGGTGGGCTTTCAGAAGAGGGTGGACTGGGTGAGGATGCAAGTGTCAGGAAGCTTTGTGCATTATCTGCTGTGGGAGGAGACCCGGACCTGGCTGGAGAGGGTGTGTCCACAGGAGAATGTCTGCGCTTGACACCATGTTAGCCAGCTAGGTGGAGAGTGTTAACGGCACTGGTTCCTTGCAGGTGTCCAGGTACCTAGGCTGGGAGGCAAGAGAGGGAAATGGCCCCTGCCAGCTCCTTTGTTCCTAGAGAATTCTCCCATGATTCCTGCCCTCCAGCATAGGCCCTGAGATTAGTAAACAAATCTTCCTCCTGCATACCCCAGGTGTTTTTCAAACTGCTGCTTTTATGCTGTATCTCCTAGGAGCTGTTTGTTGTGCTGTCTCTTTTAAGGGTGGGGACTCTGATTCCCCTCTCCTGGCTCTCCTAGAGCCACACCACTGCATTTTAAAATTTCAGGTGTTGAGCCAATGTAACAGGTCATGAAATTCCACCCTTCTGTTTTTCAAAACCAAATGTTATGGGAGTTTGTCCTGCCTGTTCACGCTTCTGTGCCTGGAGTGCTTGGTGTGAGGGTCCTTTTCTCTCCATTCTTCACGCCCAAGGCATCCCTCCATTTTATGGACAGTCCCTTAGGTCCCTTTAGCTCCCACCCACGTCTCTGCTTTTTTTTACCCATTTCGATGAGGCTTCTTTTCTACATTGAGCTGTGGAGAGTCTGTTCTGCCAGTCCTTAGGTCATTTTCTGGGTTATATACACTGTTTTGGGTATTACTTAGTTGTATCTGTAGGATGAGGTGAGCTTGGGATGTTCCTACTCCCAAAGGAGTAGGAATTCCCCAGAACCCCTCCTAAAAAGTAGATCCGTATATGTGCTGCCAAAGCGAGCACTAAAAAAAAGTAGATTTGTAAAAAATTTTAAGGTATGGTAGAGAGGTTCATGGTTATAGAAACCCTTAAGCTATTCTAGATAAATAGGTTTAATTCTTCGTTTATATTTCCATATTTCATATATAAAAAAGAATACATTTTGCCATTTAAGATGTAATAAGGTTAAAAAAGTATACATTTTATAGATTGTAGTTTCTGGGCAGAATACAGTGAAACTAGAAATCATTCCAAGTTGTAAAAATAACAAAGAAGACAATAAATGTTAATCATGAAACTCTGTCAAAGAAACACTTAGATTAATTCATAGCTTTGATTACTTACTCAGCTTTTAAAACCTTGATTGAAAGTACAGACAAACACAATAAAGGTGATGAAAATAAAATTACCAAATATATAATGTTGAAATTATTATTATATTAATATTAAAACTGATAATTTCATTTCAAGAATAAAGAGTTAGCAATGAAAATGGGTTTGTATGTCAAATGATATAATAAAAATTATAAGGAATACTATATATACTTGCACAATACTTTCCAAAACCTGAAATGCTCCAGGTGACACACCTTATCACATCCGTTAAATGAGGATGGAATTTTGAGGTGGTTTTGCTTTGTTTTGTCTTTCAGTGATTCCACTAAAGGATTATTGGCCATTTGGGTACATTTTAAAGTGTTATGTGTATATAGGGAGATAGTCATCTGTCTTTGTAAGGCAAATAGGACTCTGTTGAAATATCTAGTAAGAGCTTCAACCCCCCCCCTCAAAGAGTCAAATTAATGTAAATAACAGAGGAGCTATTCAATGTTAATTAAAAAAGAAAGTTGACAAGGCACCTGGGTGGCTCAGTCGGTTAAGTGTTCTACTTTAGCTCAGGTTATGATCTCACAGCTCGTGAGGTTGAGCTCTGCATCAGGCTCTGTGCTGACAGCTTAGAGCCTGGAGCCTGCTTCGGATTCTGTGTCTCCCTCTCTCTCTGTCCCTCCCCCACTCGCACTCTGTCTCTCTCTGTCCCTCTCTCTTAAAAATAAATAGTAAAAAAAAAATTTTTTTTAAAGTTGACATTAGAATTGTCTTTGGAATGTTATTGCTACAAGTGAATCACACTTAAACTTTTTGGTCTTGAAACCTTTTCATGCTTGAAAAGGTTTCATGGTCTTGAAACCTTTTCATGAAGAATTGTTGAATGTAATTTTGTCTTTATTGGCTAAATGTATTGATATATATCTATACCGTATGAGATAGTAAAACTGAGAAGTTAAAAAATATATTTTATAATTGACGAGTAGTAAATTGATTACGGTTGATTTTTTTTTTTTTTTTGAAAAATAACTTAAAAACAATTTAATGAGAACTGTGAATGTCACGGTTTTACATTTCTGCAGGCTTTTCACTTGCTGGCATGTTAGATTTTCCTATCTACTTTAATCCTTGATGTTATTTTGTTAAGAAAATCTAGTCTCACATATATGTAGTTGGACAAGAGCTGTTTTAATAACCTTTTCAGATAATTGTGAATATTCTTTTTTGCTAATCTAACAAAACTCAACAAGTAGTAATATTTTAAAGTTTATTATAATGGGGAATCTGAAACCTTATTCAGTTTTTTGGATTCTAAACTATACTGGTATTCTAAACTGTAGTGGCCCATCTTGCTCTTTAATGGATCTTGTACTCATGCTTGACTTTATAACATCATGCATTGGTTGTTTGGGAAATCTTGAATCATTGAGTTATGCAGGTATTCCAGATATGTTGACATACAATACCAAAAAAAAAAAAAAATCACTCATTAATATCACCACTAAACCTATTAGAAAAGGTTTAAAGTATTGGAAAGTAGTCAAGCTCTTTGTGACAGGTATTTTCCAAAATTCTACCTTTTTGGGAAAGCTCTAATTTTATCTTTTATTTTTCTGAAAGTTTAGGCTCACTTTATTTTCTAGAAAATGTCTACCAAATACCCAATTCTGAATAGCTTTGGTTTATCTGTCATTCTTTGTTTCAAGTAAAAATAGTATTCTGTGAGGAACACAGTTAAGCATACAGTTCAATCATATAGTTGTCCTTAAGATAACTGTGACAACTACAGTATGCAGCAGAAGAGCATTACACATACTTCCTTTTGTCATACAGAATATTATGAAGGTTAGTACACAGGGATTGAATTTTTTTTTAATTAATAATCTGTACTACCTGATTAAGGACATAGTTGAAACTGGCTTTTTTTGTTTTTGTTTTTTTAACTGTAAGAGTCTGGTAGTGAAAAAAAAGTGATTACTGGTATAGAATGATGCCACTATCTTGATTTGTCCTAAGATACTCAAAAAAGATTTCATTTATTTGTTTGTTTCCAATTCAGTGAATTTTAGTGACTTTACCAAGTGTTGCAGCTGTCACTGTAAATCAGTTTTTGAATAGTTTCAACTCCCCAGTAAGAACTTCCTGACTGTGAAACTTTTTTTTTTAAACAGAAACAGCCTGTTAGCAAAATGTGGAAAATAAACTACTCCAGTAATATTACAACTTTCTTTTTTTTACTAAAATACTGTGCTTATTCTTTTCACTTGCCATTAGATCAGGTTATCATCATATTTTCTCCCTCATTAGTAATGTCTTCCTGGCTTGTTTTGAGTTTTACTTGATTCTCACTTTTTTCAAATGAGAATATACTCAGTTGGCTTGACAGATCGTTTATTGTTCAGTTATTTTTCTGGATTTTATATTCTTTAAGTAGAACAGCTACTAGTAAGAAGTGTGTTACTGTCATTTGTATGTCTATATTCAATGTGCTTTTCAGTTGTCTTTGATAAATAGTAGAAATTAGTGGAGAAGGTATATTCCTGTTTTCCATTTCTAGTAGCACAGTAATAACAATTCATTGTGTTTTGCTGGATATATTAATTGATAAAATTGTGTTAGATTGATAGTTTTTTATAGATTGTGGACTTTAGGCTTTTTTTTTAAATATAAAAGTACTTTGTTGATAATTAATACATTTGTTCTTGAAGTGAAAGTTTAGATGCCAGTGCAGGTTAAATAAAGTATCTTGCATCATATATATTTCCATTTCTGGCATAATTTATTCTGAATCTAAAATGGAGATGATTTACACATTTTAAAAATGTTGAACTTTTAAATGTAACATTATATATAAGATAAGGTATCTGGTTTAAGATAGAGAAGTGTTCATAGGCTATTAGAGATGAGGCTTTGCCACCAAATGTAGATGCTATTAAAGAATGTTTTTGTAATACAATGCTCTAGTTATTACTCTCCAGTTGTAAAAAGAAAGATTCAAAGTTCAGTTTGAATTAAACACTCCTCTGAATGTTTAACACTCAATAAAATAAATATAAAATAGTAACATGAAATAACATAATAAAAATAACATAAATACCCTAAGAAATTGCAAGTTTTACTTTTATAGTCCACTGGGTGGTATTCAGAAGTTGTCAACTTCTAGTCATTCCTGCTAAGAAAGCACTTTTTCATGTAGGTATTTTACCTATTCTAGCTCAGGATAATGGCCTTTTAAGGTGTCCATCTAAAAAAAAAAAAGCAAAAGTAAAATTTCATCCTTTGAGGTTCTAGTAAGTGCCCTGCCTTGTTTTTTTTCATGTTTTGTTTTGTTTTGTTTTGTTTTTTGTCTGTCTTTCCAGAAATGCCCTTATTCTCTTGTTTGTAAGTATTCAAGCCTGCCTTTTTTCAAAATCTAGCTCAGCTTTATTTCCTTAAGTCCTGTATATAGTGTCTACTTTATGTTTGGTATTTAATTATTTAATACCTGCAAAATAAACAATTTATAATTGCTTTAATTTTCCTACTATAGTATAAGCATATTTGAGGGCAGAATTTTTATTCTTTATTTCTTGTAGCATGGGCACATGATAGATATTTAATTTTTTTTATTTTGGGAAATTTTTCTTTTGATTACTAAATGATCTAACTTGCAGTTAGAAAACACTGTAAAAAAACTTTCATAAAATTGTACAATTGGAACAGGGTTGTACTAGAGAAAATAATATACAAAAATATCTTTAATTACCTATTATGAAATTATACTTCAGAATACAATAAATATTGATGCTCTTATTTTTAAAAAAATAATAAAGTTAAATTTCAGAAATAATGGAGTTACAGCCTCTGTTCTTAAATAGTTTATAATCCAAACAAATAATAAGAAGTAGCTTAACATTTAACTAAGTACAGATGTATTGTGCATTATAAATACACTGTAGGTATCACAGCTATCAGTGAGATCTGGAAAAGTTAGAAGAGTGCGGTGAAGATGAAAATTGACCCTTAAATTTTAGTTGACAGAAAAGGAGATAGTAAAAAGAAACAGAACAAAAGAGCACAGTGGTCATGTGTAGACTGTTAAGCACATCTGTGGTTTTGCTTGGATTTAAACTAAAATATATCATCATTGATTCAACAAGATTGTAAATTTTTAAGATGGTAAACTAACTTCATAAGAGTTACTCTCTTGATCTGCACTCCCCCTTTTTATGTATTGATGTGTGTAGATTCATATACATACATACATAGGAAGGATCACTTCAGTTCTAGAAGATAGGGAGTCCCTGCTATGTTGGGAAGTCCAGAGCCACGGTAGTGCTATATACTGGCAGTCTGGACTATGGACCAAATCTGGCCCATTGCTTTTTTCCTTATGGCCTGTGATCTAAGAATGTCTTTTACATTTTAAATGATTGAAAAAAGAATATTTTATGACCTGCAAGTTATATGACACTACAGTTTTAGTGTCCATCATAAATTTTTATTGGAACATAGCTGGGTTCATTGATATACATAACATCTTTGGCTGCTTTTGAACTATAAGGGGGAGTTGAGAGTTGTGACAGAGATCATGCATTGTTGCATTCTTGTTGCCTCACACAGCTACTCAGTACACTATGAATCCCCATGATGCTGCAGTTACGCTCGGCCAGTGTTTCAAGGGTCCTGAATATTGTCATACTGCAACATTTTATTCCCAATGCATACTCAGGTCAAAACAAGAAAAGTCGACTTCAGAGGTACTCTTAAGGCACAGTGGAGTGGGATTACTTTGTATTGAATTAGAAAGCAAAGCATTAAACTGACACTATAGGTATGCTGAAAGAATATATTTTAATTCACATTGCAAGACTGTAATATTCCAACTGACAGCAAAGCAACTATCAGAAAAACTAGGAAATTTAAAGCAGAATATCTCCTCATAGCAGAATTTCCTCACAATTAATGAAAATGAGGCTTCAAGCAAAGTAAGTCTCTGAATGGCCATGCAGGGAAAGCCATTTTACCAGTGGTGATTCTAAATCATGTTCAGTTGCAGCAGCCAAAGAAATAATGTCCAGAAAAAATAGACGTGTTTAAAAATATTAGCTTTTTGGTGAGAACAGTTACTCAAGAGTTGAAGATATTTGGAGCAACATCAATAATCAATTAAAAAAACGAGGCATATGATTTTTAGTGATTTTCCTTGGCTCTTGATGGGTTAATAGATATTATTAGTATGGTTTGAAGAATCATAGCTGGATTTGAAGTGACTGAAGAATACGCCTTTATGAATCGTCTGTGGAATAACTACAGGTGAAAATATTTTCAAAGTTGGTAAAACACTAATTTAGTACAACCTGAAGTGGAATCTGCAAATATATGTGGAGGGAAAAATGAGAAGTGTTCAAAATACGGTTATTCAGTACATTGTTCGTCTCTAGACACTTTGTGGAAAATAGTTGAATCTGTGGTGTAATTTTGAACCATTTTAGTCAACTGTGAACTTCATTTGTTCATGTGGACTTAACTGTGTTCAGTCCATGAACTTTTGTCAGAAACAGAATATCCTGACTTTCTCTACTTAACCTTTAGATAGCTTAGTAATGGCAAAGTTTTAATGTGATTTTTTTTTTTTTTCTGCTCAGGGCAAGATTGAAATTTTTCTGAATGAGAAAAATTGCCCTCAATCTTTATTATCAAGCCTTGGGTGGCTCTGGAAAGTAACTTTTACTGTAATTTGTTATTGTTTCTTAATTCACCCTAAAATATTATAAATATAGTAAATATTATATTATTTATAATATATTATAAAAATATAAAATATTATAAATATTATAAATATAGTATTTATTTGAAGAACTATATTGCAGTATGTTGTCACAATGATGACAACTAACATAGCATGAATAACAAGTAATGTCCAAAATTTTAAAAAAGGTAATGTCCAGTGGCTTTATCTCTTTGCCTTTCTTTCACATGTTAAAACAAGAAGGGAAACCTTCATTCCCACACAAATTTGCAGCAGATATATTTTTCAAGCTCAAATTGCAATTCCTGAACTTTTAGGCCTCACTGTAAGTACAAAGGAGATTTCCATTTCAAAATTCATTTAGCTGTGCTATTGAATTGGAGATGATTTATCTGCAGTGTAATGATATGCTAAAGGGCAATATCATAACAAGAATTTGACAGAATTCCATAATGCCTTTCAGGTGATAAATATGCTAAATTAAAATCATTTCTGTCAGTTGATATCAGCATTTGGTAGTACTAGATTCATGAAAAACATTTATAAAGACTGAGTATGTAAAATTTCATTACAGAACAACAGTTACAGATAAACATTTGCAACTAATTTTAATGTTAGGGATTTGTAACTTTGAATGCAATTAAACAAAATTATCCCCAATAGATAATTTCTGTTCTCATTAGTAGATGAATTACAAAAATTATACTCAACAATTAATATTTTGACTAACATATTTTGGAAGTTTGTTTTCTTTTCATATAAGAACCTGTACAGTATTCTCAATTGTGCCTCCTGACCTGCAAAACCTAAAATATTTTGCAAAACTTTTACAAAAGTTTTGCTAGCCCCTACCATCTCAAAAAAAGTGAGATACAATTTCCTAAGAAGTTATCCTTCATTAAAAACAATGAAGATATACATGGTGCAGTGATACAAAGTTAGGATAGGTAAAAATAAATATGTTTAACATCTTAGACAATAAACTTATAGTTTTTTAAGCTGTATGGATAAGTTTATGAGTGAGTTCCAGAAATGTCTACTACAATTATTTACTTCAAAACTGATACTGAGATAAACAGTCATCCTTGTGCTTGTGCATGAGATCTCTGGCAGGAGAGTATTGAGACAAACAATTGTTCTGAACAGATTGCAATGTAAAAAGTTTCTGCCTAAAATTCAGGCTTAATTTTTCAGGTGATGAAACTTTTAACTGATGTTAGTTATCTTTTCCTAGAAGTTGTTTTATTCTTGAGTGTTGATTGTTTTTATACCCTGCCTTGTTTAGAGGGAATATAAGAAGGGACTAAATATTATTGTTAGGTTATTATTATCAGATTCTAGAGTCCTCTAAGGAGTTCAAACAACATTTTGTGGAGAATCTACAATGTGGTGAAATACAAAGATTTATTAATATAGTCTGGAAGAATTTGGAAGATAAGGTATCTGAGCTGGATCTTGAAGGACACCAGAGTTGAGGATTTCAGAGGGATGTTTGGGGGAGCAATCCATGTGGAGTGAACTTTAAGAAGTGAGAAAACCAGGAAGTGGTCAATGATGGTCTGGTGGGAGGTGGAGCTGGATGGGTACTTTGGGGTTTATATATAGCCAAGAGGAATGGACTTTATTGACAAATATTTCCAAACCTGGCATAGTGCCTGACACTTAGAGGTACTTCTTGAGTAAAAATTAGGGAGCTATTTAAGGAAATTGAGCAGGAGGAATACAGGATAAACCCCAAATGACAGAGGGTGGCCAGCTGCTGATCATCAGAATAGCAGGATTTGTTAAATATTAGCCAAGGCCCTGCTGACATTTGTCTGACATCTAATCCTTCCTTTCTAATTCCCAGTGCTACCAATTTAACCAAAGCCTTATAATACTATAACAGTTTCCTTCTCCCTGTAGTTTATAGACTTTCATCCTTTGAATCTTTAATTTGTTTAAGTGCCTCATTTTCTGATTATGAGGACTTATTTGAACATAGAATGTTTTCATACTTTTTTTTTTAAAAGGTGAATGACTGAGAGTCATAGCTTAGCAATCTTTTGAAACAGACTGACAGTGTATATAGGGGGCTTCCAAAATCCTTTTACTCAACAATAGTAATAGGATTATTTACCTCTGAATTGAGTCTTCTGTTTCCCTTCAAACTAGGGAATACAAGCTGGTGTCCTCCTCAGGCTTCTGGTTTTTTTATTTCTTGGAGGAGATGGTCTTTATAATAATCATTGTTAATTGGTCACATTTAGGTTATTGAAACAGCACAATCTAATGGGCTGCTCAAGTGTGTGGTTTTTTTTTTTTAATCACATGGTAAATTAGGTCTAGAGAAACTGGGTAAATTATTAATAATTAACTCTTAAAAATATTAAAGTTATTTATATTTTTACCCTAGGTATCTTAATGCAATACAGACAATGTGTCCACATATTCTGCGCTATTTGACTACTGCCGTCATAACAAACAAAGATGTTCGAAAACGCCGACAGGTACTAAAAGATCTGGTTAAAGTTATTCAACAGGTAAAAACTAAAATCTTTTTTAAAAAATGTTTATTTATCATAAGAGAAAAAAAGAGACCGTGCGTGTGTGTGCGCACACGAGCAGGGGAAGGGCAGGGAGAGGGGGAGAGAAAATCCCCAGCAGGCTCTATGCCCATTGCTGAGCCTAATGTGGAGCTGGATCTTACAACCTGAGCTCATGACCTTAGCCAAAATCAAGAGTCAGACACTTAACTGACTGAGCCACCCAGGTGTCCCCCAAAACTAAAATCTTTGTTAACTTTTAAAACTCTAAACTAGATCTAACATCTGTTTCTAAAGTAGGACCCTTAGTTCTTAAGGTAAAATGTTTTAAAAATAGGAGAAAGGTTACATGAAGTATACATAGAGAGGAGCCCAGGATACTCAAATGGGCATTTACTGTCTTTAATTCCAGTATATACTTATGCCAGATGTAGTATGGAATGACTACTCCTCTCTGCTAGGTGGATACTTAACATACATCGTGTATTAGCATTGCCTTTATTGCAGAGTGAAGGAGATTTGAAGCCTGGCATTTCTGGGAGATCTCTTACCTACCTAATTGCAGAGTAGTGATCTCTGCATAGAATATGGTATTAATAGTCCCCAAGTTATACAAAAGCTGCAGCCCTGCTGGTTGATTTTTAGTCAGTTTCTCCGTAATCGCTATGGGTTAGAAAAAGAACTTAAATGCTGTTTTGACCTAAGGATAAATTAAATACCAAGAGACAAATTCAGCAGGTTATGAATGAATGCCCTTATACTTGGGGATGTTATTGAGTAAGGAAGACTTTTGGCAATAGAGGAACTTGAAAGCATTTGGAATGGTTCTAGGATGAGAATATATAGAGAACTCAGTCTGGAAGACATTATATGCTTAAGGTTGGGCCTAAAATCAGGATATGAGCAATTGCTTTGAGATGATGACATAGGTAATTTGCTAGAAATTAATAACAAAGGAGGAGAAACTAGGAATATTGGGATATTCTAGGGTCAGTCTACCACCAAACAGTGTTGAATCAAATCCAACTTGACCTTTGACATAATTTTACAGGAGTCTTACACATATAAAGACCCAATCACGGAATTTGTTGAGTGCTTATATGTTAACTTTGACTTTGATGGGGCTCAGAAAAAGCTGAGGGAATGTGAATCAGTAAGTATGAATTTTTACTTATAAATTAATATTTAATGTTTGGTTATTGTAAAAGTTAACTTTGCAGTGTTTTATTAAAGTGATTATAATCAAAAATATATATTAATCTTAAAATGACTGCTGTTTTAGAAATGTGCGGGATGTAGACATTTTTAATATTGCCATATGTGTATGCTTTTGTTAGTACAGTTTGTTAAAACATCGGTGGCATTAGAAATTCACACATATGCCCATGATTCCATATCTTACTCTATATTAGTGAATATGTGAAGTATTTCCTGTGTGTGTATAAGATTGTATAGAACTGCACATTCTATCTGAGATTCTAAATTTGTTTCATAAGTGGGCCTGTCTTTAGAATTTTTCACATGATTGTACTGAACATTTACTATAAACCAGTCAAGGTATAAGGGCGTGAATTTTATCACAATGTCTTCTGTTGATTGGTAGAAACTAAAGTACCTTCAAGCAGCTGAGTTAGATTTATCGGCTTTTTTAAATGTTAGTTTGTAGAGTTTTAAGAAATTAAGAACTTACCTGTTAAATGCATTTACCAAATCGGTAAGTTATCAGTTGTCAGTTTTATTTTTGAACCCAAATGTTAACACAAAATATAAAGAGTTTGTTGAAGGATTAAGATCTTATTTCCCTAAGGACAAGAAAATTATCATGTAAATACAACTCCAGGGGTGATTTTCACACATTGGACAAAATAAAATAGACTCGAGTGTGATAATTTGTATTCATGTAGTCATATGTAGTGTTATTATGTATTATGTCTTGGTATATGCCAATACACTAAGTAGCTGGTTAGGCCTGGCTGAGGCCAAGGGGCACTTGGTTATTACTGTGAAGTTAAAATACCCTCTTTTAATTATGATACCTTCTGTGGAATAGGAGCCACCCCTTGAATTTTTCTCCTTTGTAGATTTCCAAGTCTATTTACTTCACAAATATGCATATATTTAGTCTTCATAATGATTTTGAGTACCTAGAAGAGATATGTTATCTACACAGCATTTATTTCGGATAACGGGCAGGGCAAAACTACTTTGTCAAAAGGTTGCTAAAGTCATCAATAGAACAAAGGAAACACTGCAGTGCTTAAATTAGGTGTTTTTTTTTTTTTTTTCATATAGCATTCATTTACTTCTGGTTAAATTGTTAGAGGCTTGAGCATAGTATTCTAGAAAGTGCTGTGGTATATAACTTGTGATGTAAGGTAAGAGAATTGCAGTAAAGCACACGGAAAGTATTTTGGGTCACATTTTTGAAAATTGCTTGTCAGTGCTGTTAATTTTTTTGTTACACTTTACACACATAGGTACTTGTGAATGACTTCTTCTTGGTGGCTTGTCTTGAGGATTTCATTGAAAATGCTCGTCTCTTCATATTTGAGACTTTCTGTCGCATCCACCAGTGTATCAGCATTAAGTAAGAACACCCTGATTTGATTTGTATTTCTACTTTTAAATTCCTGGAAATTTCCATTTCCTGTAAAATTATACGTAATAGGATTCCAGTTAATTGGATTTTTGTTTTATTTCCCTTTGCTTTAGAAGAGAAAGAAAACAGTCTAGTGATTTATTAAAAATCCTAACTTTTGTTTTTATTATGGGATGGTACAGATTCAGAAACACCTTCTTTGGCTTCTATATGTGTGGCATAGTATGATTTTTGAAAATGGTATCTTCATGGCAGTATTCTGATTGTTGAGTACCTTTTTAAAAAGTACTGTTATACTCATATAGGGAGAAGAGAGAAAATAACGTTTTAGAATGGTTTCAACAGGAGTTCAAATAAGGAAGAGATTAGCCCTTAGTGATTCAGAAATACTGTTGAAAGACTACATTTGGTAATCATTTCAGTTGATTGAGTTTGTTTTATTTAATTATATATTTGAATTCTCATATAGTAAGCTGTGACCTCCTAAAATGTTGAAACATGGAAAGTATGGTGAATTTCAGTTCACATTTCCTTTGTTGTGTGAGAAAATTATTGGGGGAAAAATTGTGAAACTTATATAACCTATTAGAAACTAATTGTACATATTAGAATTTGAAAAATAACTAGTGCTGTTTGGCCACAGATGAAGTCAAACAGTAAATATGTTCCATAAATGTTTAAAAAATTACTTTAATGTTTGCCTCTTTGGAATTGTGTGTAGACCAAAGTTTTTCTTTAGTGCCATTTGTTTTTGCTGAGGCATCCGTACTTGTTTGCCTAATTTTACTGGGTGGTTATTGAAGTGGTTTTTCAGTTTGAAGTATGGTATAATCATGGCGCTTCTCCTATGGGAATTAAAGCCTTGACCAGTTTTATTAGTACTTTACTATAGCTAGCAGACATAATTTAAAATATCTGATTCTCTTGAAGAATACATGCATATTCCTAATATGTTATTGGTTATTGGTTGTGAAATAAAGAGATGTGGGATGCAGTTACAATAGGTAACAATTCTTGCAATGCCCTTTTTCTTCTTTTTTTAGAGATTTATAATTCAGTCTTATGAAAGAGGGATGCTAATATTTTGTTTTTTCTTGCAGACTTTCCCCCATTTCTTATTAGAATATGGTCACTTGGGTGTTTTGCTTTGCCTAGGACTATATTTATCCTTGTTATCAGCCTTTTGAAAGCAAATTCTCCTTTTTATATCTTTAGTACCTAGTATGGTGACTCTGTACATTAGAGATGCTCAGTAAATACTTGTTAAATGAATAGATTTCTTTGCATTAGTGAATTTGTGTTTTTGTCCACAATAATGCTTTTTCACTGAGGTACCATGAGCAAAGTTTGTTCCAGCTCTAGCTTCTTCCCTTTATTAACTTGACGACTTTGTATTCATTATTTTCCTTTTTTGAGATTTGGTTTACCATGCTTAACAGTGAAATAAAGTATTTGTCCTGTGTACTCAAGAGAAAAGTGCAGCTCACAGGATATAATATAGTGGAAATACATCATCTATAAGCTTTTATGTGACTTTATCATTACCTAATAATTTTTTAAAGTTGGTATCAGTGTAGTTTTGATGTTTTTCTTTGAATGCTGTAGTTCTTTGATCCCAGTAGTTTTTTTTGTAGCTTTAGACAAAGTCTAAAGCATTTTCAGACTAAAGTTCTAGTGGCTTTCTAAAGTCCAGAAATCTTTTCTCTTTTATAATGATAGCATTTCCTTTGTATTTCAGTTGTTTAAATGCTTTTGGCTGTGTGTGGAATGTTCTATAACTCAGGTGATTTTGAATACTTACATTATAATGCATTTTCTTCAATTATTAAGGAATTTTAGAGTTGGAAGAAATCTTGGGGAGCTTCTGATCCAACAGTGCAGTTACTGAATCATCAACAGTAGGGCTTTTTTCTGCACTGATGGAAATGTTATGTATCTATATTGTTTAGTATAGTAGCCAATAGTCCATTTGTGGCTTTTTTTTTTTTTTTTAAAGAGGGCAGAGAAGGGGCAGAGGGATAGAGAGAATCTCAAGCAGACTCCACGCCCAGCACGGAGCTGATGTGGGGCTTGTTTTCACAACTCTGAGATCATGACCTGAGCCAAAATCACTTAGCCACCCAGGCATCCCCATTTGTGGCTTTTGAACACTTTACATGTGGCTCAGATTTCAAATTATAGAACCATGGTTTAAATCGTGTGTGTTGTGTGTGTGTGTTAGAACTTGTTTTCAAATGTGACATTATATATATATTTGTGTATATATAAGTCAAATTAAAGTCCCTTTATGCTTGCTTAGCTTGTACCTCTGTTCAGCTTTCCTCCTGACTACCGAAGCACTTCGGTGGATGCTAAGACTTCTGGAAACACAGTTTTACCAAAAAAACCCACAAAAAACAAAAAACCAGATCCAGTACAACTCCTTTGTTTTCTAGCCCCTTATTTATAGCTAGGAAACTTAATGCTCAGAGACATTGAGCTGTGTAGTTCTTACTTAATGACGGAGCCTGAACTAATAGATCTCTGACATTCATTGTATTATACCTCACTATAAATTCTTTTTTTTTCATTGTGCACAGTTGATATTTTTAGAAATATCAGATTGAGACTAATTTATCATTAGTCTTTTCACTAAAAGCCAGAGGATAAAGATGGAAACCGTAAGTCACTGTTTAACTTTGTGTCTCAGAATCATAGAGTTTTATTTTATTTTACAAATACAGATTTCCTGAAGCCATTTCAAAGTTTTTGGATCAGATTTTCTGGATATGTTCTGCTGTGATGTCTAACAGAGCTGCTCCCCTATACCTTCAAAGTGTTTATTCACCAAAGCTCATCCAGGATTGAGAACCACTGCATCAAGTTGCCAGTTTTTTAGGCACACATTTACATCCTGTTAAAGTAATGGAGTGAAAAATCAGTGATTTAGTATTTTTAGTATGTAAGGAATTAAGAAGATAGGGGCAGAGCAGAAAGTATAGCTATGGGTGAAAAAGAAATAGTTGTCTTATAGCAACAACGAGATCTCTGTAAGGTTCATTGGCAGGGTGGAGGGTGTGTACAGTAGGACTTAGTCTAGGGGTTAGGTTTTTCATTTTTTAAAGCTGCTTTAATGGGTTTGGAATATGGTTTAAAATAATGTTAAACATTTAAGTTGGGCTTTTATAAATACAGAAAATGTCAAAATGCAGACTCTAAGGGTTTGAAATCCATGGTAATGACCAACAGAGCTTAATGTTTACCTTTAAATAGTACATAGAAAAAACTCATTGTTCTGTAATCCAGATGTTTCTGTTTCTATTTGTTTAAGATAGAAAGAGACACATGCAGAGAGTATGTGAGTGAGCAAGGGACAGAGAGAGAGAGGGAGGGAGAGAGAATCCCATGAGAGAGGGGGAGAAAGTGCAGAGCCTGAAGCTAGACTCAAGCTCACCTGATGTGGGGCTCAAACTCAGGAACCAGGAGGTCATGCCCTGAGCCAAAGTCAGATGCTTAACTGACTGAGCAACTCAGGTGCCCCTGTAATACAGGTTTTTAACCCAGGTGTACATCAAAATCATCTGGAGAACTTAAAACAACATTAACTTAAATTTTAAAAAGTATAGATTTCAGAATCTCTGGGATCAAGGCTTGGGAATCTGGGTTTAAAGCTTCCCAGGTGCACTCAGCCTTTGGTGGAAACATTGCTCTGAATTAGTGATTTGTAGTCCTGACAGCATATTAGAATCAAGTGGGAAGCTTTTAAAATGAAATAAACAAAAATAAAGAAGGACTATGTTTTTTTAAAGCTCCTCTAAGTAATTCTGATGTAAAACCCGTTTTTAATTACACTTTTTATTTTGTGATGATTATAGATTTACATGAAGTTGTAGGAAATAATAAATCCCCTTTGTTCTTCACAGTTTCCCATTTACACAGTTCACATTTCCAGTGATAACATCTCGCAATAATATCTCACAAACTGTAGTAAAATATTACAACCAGTGTATTGATATTGATACATTCTCATCTGTTAACCATTTCTATAATTTTGTTACTTGAAGAATATGCAAAAACTTTTTTAAAAGGTAATGTTCAACTTTCCAGAGAGGATAGACACACTAGGTGTCATGATTATGATGTAATTAGCAACAGTATAACTAGTATAGGTCTTCAAAGAAGAAAATACTGCAGATGTGAATGAGTGCCTCTTGTGGCCAAGCACTGGTTAGAAGGTAGTGAGCACAGCCTCAGAACTTTAAATCCAGAGGAAGAAGCAAATTAAATAAAGACAAAATTATAAGTTATGATAGGTGTTTTGAAGAAAAATAGAGTAATGAGAATGACATGGACATAATTTATAAATTGTGTGTTGGAAAATCCCAGAGTAATTTAGATTAAAGCTTTAGTGAACCCTGTTAACTCTGCAAATGGAATATGTTTAAGCTGCAAAGTAGACTTTTTTCCCCACTGTATACTAATTATGACACAGTATTCTATTCACAAGTTTGTGCTGACCTATTTCTCTGCTTCTAATTAATCTAAAATTATTTAATATTCTGTCCTTTTTGGGGGGACCAGGGAGATTGGTCTCCGGCCTCCTTTCTGTCCAAAAGTGGACACATTTTAAATGCTCAAGAGAATAGTACATATTCTAGAACCAATGGTTGTTTATTAAACAACTTTTTCCATTAGTGATTTGGAACATTCTCAGTTGATAGGTTTCTTGACTAAACACATGTGATAGTCATATCTTTATAAAAATGCATATCTTTATAAAGAATGTTTTTAGGGGTGCCTGGGTGGCTCAGTTGGTTGAGTGTCTGACTTCAGCTCAGGTCATGATCTCACGGTTCACGAGTTCAAGCCCTGCATTGGGCTCTGTGCTGACAGCTGAGAGCTTCTAGCCTGCTTTGGATTCTGTCTCCCTCTCTCTCTCTCTGCCTCTCCCCCACTCATTCTCTCTCTCTCTCTCTCTCTCAAAAATAAATAAAAACATTAAAAAAAAGAATGTTTTTATCAGTTTATATACAACCGTATAGATTTGTAGGATAAGTTACCAATCTGTTTACCATAAAGTATGCAACATCTGTCATAAAAGATTACTGTGGTGGGATTTAATTTAGTATAGTTGAACAGTTTATGAGATATGGTGTGTGTCTGAAGTTTAAAAGCTGCTCTAGAGTAATTCTTGGACCGGTTTTCAATTGTAGATAAAAATAAAGTATGGAAGTAATACTTTGAATGTGTGTGATAAACATGTTGGAGCATACATTAATGTAATTTTCCTTTAGAGAATTAGTTTGACTTTTCACAAAAGAAGATATTTGCCAACTACTCTTGAAGCCATTCTACTTTGTTAAATAACATTTTAGATCTTAATATTTTTCTTAAAGTTTTTATTAACTTTCTTACAGTTACTATTCATAATTTTATTTCCTGATATTAAAGAAAAATATAGAAAGGTGTATTTCCAGATGGAGATAAACTCGTTTCAAAAATATTTTTGTATTTCTGTGTTAACTGTTAAGTAATATATGACATACCTTGGAGATACTGCAGGTTTGGTTCCAGGCCACTGTAATAAAGTGAATATCACAATAAAGCTGTTCAAATGGGGGCACCTGGGTGGCTCAGTTGGTTAAGCATCTGACTCTTGATATCTACTTAGGTCATGATCTCAGAGTCATGAGATCAAGCCCTATGTCAGGCTCATCACTGAGTGTGGAGCTTACTTGGGATAAAAGCTAGTTGAATGAATTTTTTTTGTTTCCCAGTATATATAGTCTCTAGTCTGTTAAGTGTGCAATGTAGCATTATGTCTAAAGAATGTACATACCTTAATTTAAAAATATTACTAATGGAGCACCTGGGTGGCTCAGTCAGTTGAGTGTCTGACTTGATTTCGGCTCAAGCCATGATCTAACAGTTGATGGGATCGAGCCTCACATTGGGCTCCATGCTGACAGCTTGAGATTCTCTCTCTGTCTCTCTCTCTCTCTGCCCCTTTCTTGGCTCACATGTGTGCTCATTCTCTCTCAGAATGAATAATAAACATTTTTTAAAAATATTACTAAAAAATGCTAACCATCATCTGAGCTTTTAGTGAATCATAATCTTTTTGCTAATGAAGGGTCTTGCCTCAGTTTTAATTGCCCCTGACTGAACAGGGTGGTGGTTGCTGAAGATTGGGGTAGCTGCTGCAATTTCTTAAAATAAGACAATGAAGTTTCCCACATAATATTGACTCTTCCTTTCACAAACAATTTCTCTGTAGCATGTGATGCTGTTTGATAGTATTTTACCCACAGTAGAACTTCTTTCCAAATGGGGAGTCTGTTCTCTCATACCCTGTCCCTGCTCTATCAACTAAGTTTATGTAATATTCTAAATCCTTTGTTGTCATTTTCAATAATCTTCACCAAGAGTAGATTCCATCTCAAGAAACCACTTTCTCTGCTCATGCATCAGAAGCAACTCCTTATCTGTTAAAGTTTTACCATGAAAGTATAGCAATTCAGTCACATCCTCAAGTTCCACGTCTCATTCTCGTTTTCTTCCTATTTCTACCACATCTGCAGTTACTTCCTCACTGAAGTCTGGAATTTTTAAAAATCATCTGAGGCTTGGAATTAACTTCTTCCAAACCCCTGTTAATGTTGATATTTTGACCTCTTCCCATGAATCACAAATAATCTTAATGGCATCTTTTTTTTTTTTTTTAATTGTTTTAATGTTTGTTTATTTTTGAGAGGCAGAGAGAGAGAGAGAGAGCAGAAGCTGGGGAGGGTCAGAGAGAGAGGGAGACACAGAATCCGAAGCAGGCTCCAGGCTCTGAGCTGTCAGCACAGAGCCTAACGCAGGGCTTGAACTCAAACTGCGAGGTCATAACCTGAGCTGAAGTCAGACGCTCAACTGACTAGGCCACCCAGGCGCCTCTGTTAATGGCATCTTAATGGTGAATCTTTAGGAGGTTTTCAATTTACTTTGTCCAGATTCAACAGAAGAATCACTGTGTATGGCAGTTATAGCCCTAGGAATTTCTTAAATAATAACACTTGAAATTACTCCTTGATCCGTGGACTTCAGAACAGATGATGTATTAGCAGGCACGACAACAACATTAATCTCATTGTACGTCTCCATCAGAGCTCTTGGGGTGATGAGGTGCATTGTCAGTGGGCAGTAATATTTTGAAAGGAATTTTTTTTCCTGAGCAGTACATCTCAACAGTGTGTTTAAAATACTCAGTTAACTATTTTGTAAACAGATGTGCTATCATCCAGGCTTTGTTGTTCATTTACAGAGCATAGGCAGAGTAGATTTAGCATAATTCTTAAGAGCCCTAGGATTTTGGGGATGGTAAATGAACCATTGGTTTCAACTTAAAGTCACCAGCTGCATTAGTCCCTAACAAGAGGGTCAGTCTGTCTGTCCTTTGAGGCTTTGAATCCAAGCATTGACTCCTCCTCTCTAGCTGTGTAAGTCCAAGGTGGCATCTTCTTCCAATATAAGGCTGTTTGGTCTACATTGAAAATCTATTGTTTGGTGTAGCCACGTTCATTAATTATCTTAGCTAGATCTTCTGGATAACTTGCTGCTTCACCTTGGGTACTTTTATGTTCTGGAGATAGCTTCCTTTCTTAAATTTCATGGCCAGCCTCCAGGAACTTCAGTTTTTTTTTCCTTGGCCTTTCTTACTTCTCTCAGCCTTCATAGAACTGACAGGGAATCTTGTGCCTGTTTTGGTCTTTTTTCCAGACCACTAAAACTTTCTATCAGCAGTAAGGCTGTTGACTTCTTATCATTCATGTATTCACTGGAGTAGCACTTTTAATTTCCTGCAAGAACTTTTCCCTTTGCATTCACAACTTGGCTAACTGGCATAAGAGGCCTACCTTTCAGGCTGTGTCAGCTTTTGACATGCCGTCCCCACTAAACTTAATCATTTCTAGCTTTTGATTTGAACTAAGAGACATGCGACTCCTCCTTTCACTTGAACACTTAGAGGCCATTGTAGGGTTATTAATTGGCCTAATTTCTGTATTGTTGTGTCTCAGGGAATAGGGAGGCCTAAGGAGTGAGAAATGGGGAACAGCCATCAGTAGAGCAGTCAGAACACACACATTTATGGGTTAAGTTTGCTGTCTTACGTGAGTTTCATGGTACTTCAAAACTGTTAACAGTAGTAACATCAATTATCACTGATTACAGATCACCGTAGCAAATATAACAATAGTGAAAAAGTTTGAAATCCTGTGAGAAGCACCAAAATGTGACACAAAGACATGAAGAAAGCAAATGCTGTTGGAACAATGTAACTAGTAGACTTGCTCTTTGCAGGGTTGCCACAGACCTTCAATTTTTTTTTTTTTTTTTAAATTTTTTTTTTTTCAACGTTTTTTATTTATTTTTGGGACAGAGAGAGACAGAGCATGAACGGGGGAGGGGCAGAGAGAGAGGGAGACACAGAATCGGAAACAGGCTCCAGGCTCCGAGCCATCAGCCCAGAGCCTGACGCGGGGCTCGAACTCACGGACCGCGAGATCGTGACCTGGCTGAAGTCGGACGCTTAACCGACTGCGCCACCCAGGCGCCCCCAGACCTTCAATTTTTAAAAAAATGTAGTATCTGTGAAGCTCAGTAAAATGAAATTCAATTAGAGGTATGCCTATATTCTTATTTTTGACTAAGGAGATACTGGAAAATTCAGTGAGAATTTTTAGTTGTCACACAGCATTAAGCATTTCTCAGTTTTCTCCTTTTTTCTTTCTCCTATTTCCTTCCAGCTTTACAGTTCAGCAGTTTATTCTTAATACTCATTCTTAAATTAGTTGTCCTACCTTTGTAAAAGACTGGAGTACTTTGGATATGCTAAATAGTTGGCCTCAGTCTTCAGTGAAAAGCAGGCAAGAGGACCCCATAGGTAAATGCTTAAGTTCATAGTTTTTGAAATACATAAAATTAGTAATTAAAAACCTGAAAGAAAATTGACATAGAGTTGGTGGAACCCTAATTGGTTCTCTAGATTTAGACTGATGTTCCTAGGAAGGACCACTGGTCTTAATTACTGCCCAGAAACAAGGAAAGTATCTGGTTTTGTGCTAGAGGCATGAACGTGTTTAATGAAACAGAACTGAGGGTGAAATACTTATTTTCACTTTGTCTTTTTGAAATAGCACTTAGAATCCTATATATTTCCCTTTTTTTTTTTTTTTTTTTTTTTGGTCACTGAAAAATTATTAACATTTTGCTGTAGTCAGAGTTACTACTAATAATTTGTCATACTGGATTTTGTATTTTATTTAAAATTCTTTCTCACAATAGGTTTATATGCTATTTATGTTTTTTCCTAGGACTTTTATGGCTGTATTTTTTCTATTTAAATTCACCTAGGATTTATACTTGGGAATAGAGAATAAGGAAGACACTACCTTTTTTTTTCCCCTAAATGGCCAGTCAACATGATTTATTGAAAAATTATCTTTTCTCCCACTAATTTGAAATGCCACCCATATGACATTTTGAATTGTCATTTGTATATGGGACTTTTTCTGAATGCTTTAATCTGTTGTAATTATCTCTGGGTTCCTGAACAAGCACCAAATTGTTTCAAATAAGATTTGTAATGTGTTTTAGTATTCACTATACTCTGTGGAGTTGGTAATTGCCATTTTCCTCCCATTTGCTTAGTTGTTTTTCTTAGTGTCTTTATCACTAATTACACTTCAGACTGTTTGCCAGTTTATAAATCTCTTCTCAAGACTAATTACTCTATCAGTTATATCTATGGGAAAAAGATCTGGACTTGTTGCTCTCTATGCCTGTTGCACATTTGTCTCCCTTTGTCCTTTGTTCTGAAGATTCCTTTAGTCTGTCTCCTGTAATAGAGCTCCAGTTTTATTGTATTCCTTTTTTTCTTGATTTACTATCATATTTTGGTAAAGTTTGTCCTTCAATAGCTTTATAAGGGAGGTTGTTTAGAGGTAAAATAGTCATATCTAAAAATGTCCACTTTACTCTCATATTTGAATAATGGTATTAGGCATGGTATTCTAGGTAGAAAACTACTTTATTCCAGAATTTTGAAGACTTTGTTCTGTCGCTTTCTAGAAGCTTTCTGCTCTAGAAGTCAGAAGCTATTTTTATCTCTGATCTTTTACATATAGGTGTTTTGTTTCCCTCTCTAACAATTTGAAGGATTATTTTTCTTTGCTCCCATTGCTCTGAAATTTCACGGTGATATATCTTAGTGTAGGTTTATTTTAATTCTTCATACTGGACCCTTTTAATTTGGGAACTCATGCCCCAGTTCTGGGAAACTTTTTTTTTTGCATTATTTCTTCAATGATTTATTTTCTTTTATTTTCACTGTTTATTCTTTCTGAAACTACTGTTGTTTGGATAGTGGATCTCCTGGACTAGACTTCTAATTTTTTTACCTTTTCTCTCCAATTTCCATACCTTTGTCTTTATGTTCTACACTCTGGGGAGATTTTCTCAACATCTTCTTCCAAACCTTCTGTAGGTAAAAAAACAAATCCATGATGTCACATCTTTCAGTTCTTATTTTATGGATGCAGTATCACAACAGTTTGTAATTTTTCAAAGGATATTGCTAGCCTTTTATTTTAGTGTTTTTGTTGAGCTATAATTGATATGTATAACATATTAGTTTCAACATCATGGACAACATAATGTATAACATAAGGATTTGATGTGAAATGGTCACCACAATAAGTCTAGTTACCATCCATCACCACGCATAGTTGCAAAGATCTTTTTTGGTGATGGGAACTTTTAAGGTTTGCTCTCTTGGAAACTTTCAAATATACAGTGCAATATTATTAACAGTAGTCACCGTGCTATACATTACATCTCGTGAGTTATTTTATTATTAGAAGTTCGTGCCATTTGACCCCTTTAACCAATTCACCTGTCCCTCCACCCATCACCACCTCTGGCAACCACCAATCTGTTCTCTGTATCAAGGCCTGTTTTTTTAGTTTTTGTTTTGCTTTGTTTTGTTTTGTTTAAGATTCCAGGGTTGCCTGGGTAGCTCGGTCGGTTGAGCATCTGACTCCTGATTTTGACACAGGTCATCTTCCCAGGGTTGTGGGATTGAGCCCCGCATTGGGCTCCATGCTGAGTGTGGAGCCTACTTAAGATTCTCTCTCCTTCTGCCTCCCTCCCCAGTTTGCAATCTCTCTCTCTCTCTCTTTATATTAAAAAAATTATAAATGAAAAGAAAGAATTTTCACATATGGAATCCACATATAAAGTGAGATCATATAGTATTTGTCTTTCTCTGTCTTATTTCACTTAGCATAATGCCCTCAAGGTCAATGTTGTTTTCCATCCAGAATGTATCAGTTTACATTTCCACCAACAATGTACAAGTCTTCTCTTTTTTCCACATCCTTGCCAACACTTGTTATTTCTTATCTTTGATAATAGCCATTCTAAGTGTGAGATGATATCTCATTGTAGGTTTGATTTGCATGTCATGTACCTGTTGGCCATCTGTATGTCTTCTTTGGGAAAATGTCTATTTAGGTCCTCTGCCCACTTTTTAATTAAATTATTTGGTTTTTTGTTTGTTTTTGTTTTTTGCTATTCAGTGGTAGTAATTCCTTATATATTTTGGATATTAACCCCATAGATATGTCATTTGCAATATCTTCTACCATTTGGTAGCTTACTCTTGGATTTTGTAGATGGGTTCTTTTGCTATGCAGACTTTTTAGTTTGATATAGTCCCACTTGTTTATTTTTGCTTCTGTTGTCTTTACTTTTGGTGTCAGATCAAAAAATCATTGCCGGGGCGCCTGGGTGGCTCAGTCAGTTAAGCGTCCGACTTCAGCTCAGGTCACGATCTCACGGTGCTGAGTCCGAGCCCCGCGTCGGGCTCTGGGCTGATGGCTCAGAGCCTGGAGCCTGCTTCCGATTCTGTGTCTCCCTCTCTCTCTGCCCCTCCCCCGTTCATGCTCTGTCTCTCTCTGTCTCAAAAATAAATAAACGTTAAAAAAAAAAAAATCATTGCCAAGGCTGATGTCAAGGAGCCTACCACCTGTGTGTTCTTAGAGGAGTTTATAGTTTCAGGTCTTAGGTTCAGGTCTTTATTCAGTCTTTAATATATTTTGAGTCAATTTTGTTTATGGTGTAAGATAGTGGTCCATTTTCAATCTATTGCATGTGGTTGTCCATTTTCCCCAGCATCATTTATTGAAGAATATATAATCAAACAATATATAATTCTCCATTGTATATTCTTAGCTCCTTTATCATAAATTAGTTGAACATCTATGCAAAGCTTTGTAACAATAGTTTGAAATTAGGAAGTGTTATGCTTCCAGCTTTGTAATTCTTGCTCAAGATCGCTTTGGCTACTTAGGGTCTTTTGTGGTTCCATATGTATTTCTCATTTAACATATTCAATATGTTGTTGCATTACTTGAGAAAGGTGTGCTAGTCAACTTAAAGATATATATAAGGGACATTTACACAAATATTTAGATGTCAGCTTTAAGCTGCCAGATGAGGTTGAGAGTTTCTATAAAATCTGAACAATCTGGAAATTATTTTTGTGTTTAAAATCTAGATCAAATAGATACTTTTCTCAGAAATTCTGCATTTCGATACATTTTGTCTTTTAGTGTATTAATAAACTGAGTTAATTTAAATAACACAAGGTAAGCATGGTATAGGATAGCTTAAGCCAACGTTTTGTTTTTTAAGCTTTAATAGGATTTATAGTTTTATTTTTAAAACTTTACTATTTTTGCATAAAATCACTGGACTATAAGAGTATTGTCAAGTTTTGAGGATTTCTTTCTATCAGTCATTTAATTTCTTTTACCCTGTATATTTTCCTGTTACTTAAAAGACACTGGACTGTTGCCACATTCTTTAATTCACTCTCAGAGTGATTGGTAGTGTAGATAACCTGAGATGCCATCAATAATTTATTAATACTTCTTGGACATTATTCAGGTTTTTCTTTGACTTGATTTAATACATAAAGGATCAACAAGCACAATGCAAAGCAGTAAATCCCCAGCGTAGGATTATGGGTCAGAGTTTGCAGATATTTGTGGGTCTTGATGCATGTTGCCACATTGCCCCAGCCATGTTGGAATATGAGATAGAATATGGATGTAAAGAAAGAAAGGATGAAGAATTCTCTATGGAGTTATACAGAGTAAACTTTTCTGTCTTTTATGTTAAAATCTGACCTTAAATATTTCCTTAAATAAGAAGTCCCCAAACCTCCAGACTAGAATAGTAAACTCTTGTGCATCTCACATAGCTCTTTCTACTTTATTCATCTTTACACTTAAAATAGTTTATATATTTTGGGGATGAAGTTATTGTCCTCTACTCCCCAACCCCTGGCTTAAACTTTATAAAAGTAAGGAACAGACTGTATTTTATTGTTAGCATCTAACAGTTCATATTTTGTTGAGTGAATGCCAAGGAAGGAAGATAATTGGTTTGGTTTGGCTGGCATGTAGTGTTCATGGGAGAGAATAATGGGAATTTGGAAAGTTAGGTTGTAGCCGAATTGTATAGAACCATGAATGAGATATTTAGAAGTTTGGATTTTATTGTTTTGGTAAAAGGACTGTGTTAAAGTTTTGAAAGGAATTTGGGAATAAACTGGTTAGTTAGCAATTATATAAAATAGATTAAGGAGAGACTGGAGAGGTAGATGAGTTAAAAAACTAGGAAACACTAATAGAGCCTGAACTAGGGAAGTGACTAGTATAGGAGTCAGACAGTAAATTTTTATTAATTGTCTCCTGTAAACCTGGCATTGTGCTAATTGCTAGGTAGATAACAGTGAACAAAGAAACTTTGGTACATTCTCTTTGGTTGCTTATACAGTGTATCATGAAAGCAGATACTCAACAACAGGAAGTTACACCTATTATGACTGCTCCAAAGAATATAGAGGGGCTATGAAATCAAAGATACATTACAGTTTACAGAGGTGTCATGGGAGGCTTATGAGGGTACTGTTTTAGCTGAGACCTGTGTAACAGTTAAGTGAAGATGATGGATGAGCCTTTTAAGCAGAAGGCACAGTATATGCAAAGGTCCTGAAGTGATTAAAAACCTGGCAAGTGTAATGAATAGAGAGGTTTAGTATGGTGGGTGGAGAGGAAAGTCTTTCAAGATGACAGTAGAGTGGTTAGATAAAAGGCAGTGGTTAAAGAGAGAATTCTAGGTCTTCTCAGTTAGATGTGACAGCATCTAGAGGAATCTAATAGATAACCTAGGCTTCAAGACCATGTTTCATTATAATTTTAGTTATTTAAACAGCCTCATAAATAGGTTATATATTATAATTTTAAAGCATCTTTACACTACCAACTCTACATAATTCATAGCTTACTGGGAATAATTTTTCTGCTCTTTAAAATACAATATAGTGGTTTGGCCAAACCATAAGAGACTCTTAAAAACTGAGAATAAACTGAGGGTTGATGGGGGGGTGGGAGGTCGGGGAGGGTGGGTGATGGTCATTGAGGAGGGCACCTGCTGGGATGAGCACTGGGTGTTGTATGGACCAATTTGACAATAAATTTTATATTAAAAAAAATAAAATAGAATATAGTGATCTTAAACATTGGAATTTTAATATATTTAGTACAGTTTCTTTTGGCTTTTCAGAGTAAAATGCTTTGGCCTCACTTTAATGAGTTATGTTTGGGGAGATGCAGGAGGCATATGAAAGATAAATTGCTATAGGAGGTGATAAAATAATCCGTATGTTTTGGAAAATCTGTTCTTTACATTTAGAGTTGAGTTTTAGGTGAGAGTAGCAGACATTTGCTTACTATAGAAGTGTAGAGACAATGAAATTTACACATTTCTAAAATTAGTCAAGCACCAGCAGGAAACACAGGAGTTTATGGGAAACCACAGGAAACACCAGTTGCAGGAATTTTTACTAGTCAAAAACACACCTGCTTGTTTAAGTAAGTTGATGTAGTTCCCTATTTTTAGTAGCTTAAATAAAATTAGGGTTATTAGAGAACAGTGATAAAGAGAATAAAATGAAGTCATGAAATTGAATTAATAGTCATGGATTAATTGTTCTTTCTGCTTGCTGAGAATGTTGTATTTAGAGCAAAATCGATCACAGAAAGACAGAGAACAAAATTTTGACACATAAATCCAGGGAGTTTTATGGTGGTGTTTTTGCTCGTATTCATCAAGATGTTATTAGCTCCAAGCATATTTTAAGGATAAGTTTTTTTTTTTTTTTTTTTTAAAGCTTATCTTTTTGAGAGAGACAGAACGAGCTGAGGAGGGACACGGAGAGAGAGGGAGGGAGAAAGAGTCCCAAGTAGACTCTGCACTGTTAGCACAGAGCCCTACACGAGGCTCAGACTCCCAAACTGTGAGATCACGGCCTGAGCCGAAACCAAGAGATGCTTAACCGATGGAGCTATCCAGGCTCACCTTTATGGATAAATTTTAATTGTATATCTGCATAGATTTAGTTTGTACTTATTTTATTGATAACCTAACTTAAATTTTTCATTAAAGATTTTTTTTATGTTAATTTTTAGAGAGAGAGAGAGAGAGAGAGAGCGCGCGCAGGCAGGGATGGGGCAGATAGAGGGGGAGACACAGTCTGAAACAAGCTCCAAGCTCTGAACTGTCAGCACAGACATGGGGCTTGAACTCAGAACAGCGAGATTGTGACCTGAGCTGAAGTTGGACGCTTAACCCATTGAGCCACCCAGGCGCCGCATTAATTTTTACATTTTGAACGAACTTCTGTTAAATCTTTTTCAATAAATGTGTAACATGGGGATAGCATAGATAATATTATTCTCATAAGGGTATTTTTATAAATTAGGTTATTTGTGTTGGAAAGTCTGGAATTACATAATGATATGATTGCCAGTGTCTTGACATCGGATCAGGAATTTTAGTTTATAATATTCTAAGGAAAGATTGTATTATTGGTTATCTAGTTCTTTTCATCAAACCAGTGATAACATTAGAGGGCCTGGCAAGTGTGTAATGTCTTCAGTGAAGACTGATGAAAAGAGAACAGTTAATGTTTAAACATGCATATGTGAATACATTTATACTCTGTACTCTTTAATACTATATATGCATACTATTCCATCAGCTGAGTGGTTTACTTATGTACTGCCAAGGGGTGCTTTTATTAGTCCTGATAAATTGAGCTCTATAATGGTATCTTTTTTACCCCAGGCATCTCCCTAGCTCCCTTCTCTCTCTCTCTCTTGCTCTCTCTCTCCTCTCTCTCTCTCTCCCTCCCTCCCTCCCTCCCTCCCTCCCTCCCTCTCTCCCTCTCTCCCCTCTTTGTCTTCCTCCCTCCTCCACCCTCCTCATATTTTATGTATGTGTATCTTTCTCCTTCCTTTGAAATTCATTGGCTAACATTTAGGTTGTATAGTGTACAATTCCCAGAGTGCCCTCGGAGTTTAATGCAAACATATACACCAGACCTGAGTTTTAGTTACTTCATTATATTATACTTATCACTGATGTTCCTTGTAGTAGGTTTAATTTGTATAATCTTTATACATTATAAAACCTTTCCTCTCTTAGAGCATTATTAATTGAGCACCTGCTAAGTGTAAGGTACTATTCTAGAAGCCAGAAAGATTTCTATAAATGTGAAATGTGGTCCTCTCCCCTCAAGGATCTTAACAGTCTGGTTGGTGGAATGGGGATAGGTCATGCACAGTATTAGATAATTGCACAAACATGGAATAGTGCAGTTATTAAGTCACAGTATTTAAGAGAGGTGATCCATAAATACCTGAAAGTCTCTATGCAGAGTGTGGTTCAAAGACTGTGGACATGAAACCAAGGTTTTAGACTCCATTAACATTGTTTTTACTTTTTTCATTAGCATGTTGGCAGACAAACTGAACATGACTCCAGAAGAAGCTGAAAGGTGGATCGTAAATTTGATTAGAAATGCAAGACTGGATGCCAAGATTGATTCTAAATTAGTGAGTATTATGTTAGTTATGCTACATCTTGATATAAGTTGCTGATTATTTTATGCTTTTTTGGGAATTTTTCATTAAGGACATTTTGTTCTATTCTGTTAGAATTTTTGCTTTGTTTTAAGGCAACAGCAACCACCTGTTTTTTTTGTTGCTGGAGTTATATTGTCATCTCTGTACAGTGCATAAAAATGTGTGCAACAGTCAGGTAGTGTTGTGATGTGATGCTCATGACTTACTGGGAAACTTGGTTGTAATATTACAGGATCAATTTCCCTCTGTCTTATTTTAGGGTCATGTGGTTATGGGTAACAATGCAGTCTCACCCTATCAGCAAGTGATTGAAAAGACCAAAAGCCTTTCATTTAGAAGCCAGATGTTGGCCATGAATATTGAGAAGAAACTTAATCAGAATAGTAGGTCTGAGGTAAGAACCACATATTTTCTATTCAGTCTCGAATTTAGCAAGAATATAACATCGTTATTACATCTTACATGTGTGGTTTAGTATTGATCTTTAAAAAATTGATTTTATCTGTCATATTTAACTATGTCAAAAAATATATATATCCCTTCTTTTGGTAAATATCCTACATATTAGATATTAAACTTGAACAGCCATGTAATTTTGGAATCCCAAACCAGCTTTAATGCTTCTTAGCTATTACGATTATGTGTAACTGAAGGGTAGGAAGTTATTATTTTTAGGAAGTACAACTGCTTCCTAAAATAGATGGAACATTCAGAGACCTCATGTGATTGAAATTTTAACAGAAGGTTTGTGTCCTTTGAGTAGTTTTTCAAAGAAGAGAAGGAAGAAATGGGAAATTATTGTTCATGACTGTTCCAGCCACGTCTAGAATAACTCAACCTAAAAAGATAACTTTTATATGATGTTATTTTCTGTATGCTTAAAGATCAATTTGTATTGACTTTTGTTATAATGTTGGTGATACTGTCATTGTTATACTTTATAATTGGTCAAAAACTGTTTCAGATGATATTTTGACTTGTTTTTTATTGTTGTAAGTGGCATGATTTAGAAATTGCAGAGGTCATTAAAATCTTAGGGGTTTGGGCAGGAGTACTGAAAGGAAATGCTAGTATCACTTTGTAAGTTAGCTTTTTCAGAAAGTACTTTCTTCTAACTCTGTCAATTTCCCTTTGCATGTTTTAGGCTCCTAACTGGGCAACTCAGGACTCTGGCTTCTACTGAAGAAGTGTATAAAGACAAGATGAAAAAACGATAAAAATGAAATAATAAAATCATTATATAAAGGATGACATGCATTTTAGAAACAACATTGTGTATAAATTTGGGGGAATTTGAATAAAATTGGCTGTGTTTCATTTTATCTTGTGAATTTCCTTGTGTATAGATGTGTGTATTTTTTTAACTTTTCATTTTGGAATAATTATAGATTCACAGAAAATTGTGAAAATAGTACAGAGAGGTCTCTTGTAGCCTAAACCTAGTTCATCCCAATTTTTTCATTTATGTTGCTATGATGCATTACCGCAACCAGGACATAGACATAGGTACAATGTGTGTAAATAGTTCTATGCCATTTCATCACTTCTGTAGATTTGTATAGCCTTCAGTGCAGTCAAGATAAAGTACTGTCTTCTTTTCTCTGCCATCATAGTGTGTTGGGTTGACTGTTCCTGGCTAAGAAACAAAAGCAGAATCACCCCATTCCCAAATGGATTCAGATGGAAACTAGTAATAAAATCAGGCACAACTCCCAACAGGCAGTGTTGGAGAAGAACCAGGCTGGGTCTATAAGAGATTGTATATGGGATGGCACACATATTTATGCTGCATGAAGGTCATGTGCTTGTATCCTATCACTCTGTAAACATCACTACTACCTGAACAATAGATCTGCTTTATTGGGGAAATGATTTTTCTGTTACTAGGCTTTTGCACCACTGGGTTGGTAAGAACTTTTTTATATGAAAAAAAAAAGACAAAAACAAAATATAAAGAACTATCATCATGACCTTCTCCCTCATGCTACTCCCTTCATGTTTATACCTACCTCCGCCAGCTCTACCCTTAGAAACCACTAATCTGTCCTCCATCTCTGTTATTTTATCATTATGAGAATATTCTAGAAATGGAGTTCTTCAACATACACAAGGATAAAAGATACGTGCATATTGGCTTTTTATTTGGCTTCTGATCAGGTCACCCTCAGCCTGCAGTTAAGTTTAAAGAATATGGGCCAGATTTGACCCATGTGCTATTGTTTAGACCTCTGGCTTATAGTATTGGTTCTTCTAAACTGTAGCCCAAAGGTGTTCAAGTGAGGGGGAGGATTGCTGGTTAGGATAGCCCAAATACTAATACTAATACTAATTTTTTATTCATCTTTAGCCAGTGTTCTGAAAATGCCAACTTTAAAGGATCATCTCTAGTACAAACTGGGCAAAGTTCATAAAGTACCAAAAAGTGGCATTTCAGGAACTAGATTGAAACAGGTCCTTCTTACCTTGTGTGTAGGAGCTAATTCCATGAGAATCAGAAGTACAGATCGCTAAAAACTAGAGATAGTTACACAAAACTATGTAAAATTACATATGTTACTCAAGTTAGATGTTAAGATGACTTTCCCTCTTCACAAGTGACTCAAGGGCAAAAAGAGACATCATTAATGACTTTTTAAGACTATAGCTCAACCAAACCAGATTTCTAGGCAAGGATTTCTAGGTGATTACCTAGCAGCTAAAAGCAAGTTGTTTAATGTGCTTTAGTGGACCAGTAACACAGGGAGGAAAGATGGGAAGCTATTTGCTATGTATCAGGCATTTTCACACATATGTAGAGAAGCAAAGCTAACATTTGAGTGCCTCACAATGCCTGGAAACACTGAAATTTTGGTGCTAATATTTGTATATTATTGATGAGGAAACAGATGGTTACTCAAAGTCACACCTATTAAATGTTAAAGCAACTAATTGAAAAGCTTTTTCAGTTATACCCCAGTGCCCTTTCTTATATCATTATTGCCTTAAACTTATAAAGGGTTAAGGGGTATATGTTCAGTAGGTTGCAAAGGAGGATCTTGATCCACAAAACTGTTCAAGTCTCTTGGCACCATTACCTTCAAATGAGAGCAAAGGATATTCAATTTTTCTACCAGTGTAATCATTTCTAGTGACCCCACTAAAAAAATCTATTTGGAATAGACAAGTGATGAGCAGACAGATGATGAACATCCCTTTGATTTTTTTCTATTTATGGTTTGCTCCTTCAAGGTTATCCATTATATGAATAATTAATGTTCACTTTTCCTATCACTTTTTGCTTTTCACATATTGCTGCCCTTTGAACTTGAAAGATGATGCCACTATAGATTATTAGTATTGGAAAAAAAAAAACCTGTAATGGCCATTTTTACACATTACCAACATTTGTTCATTGTTAAAATGCATTTTTGAAGCTTGCATAAAAAACTTATCTGGTTCTGGATTTAACCTTAACGTTTAATAACAGGTAAACTGTACCAGTAAAGATGGTGAGCACAAATAATGTACTGATTAACTTTCTTTTTTGTGCCCTGTACTTTCATTTGTTTCCACTTAGTAGACCCTCCTATGTGTCAGCAACTTTTACAGGTACTGGGAACACATTAAAGAACAAGAGTTCATGAAGCTTATATTAAGTAAGTAGTTGCTTGTGTGTTTTTTTTTAAAGTTTCTATGTATTCACAAGCATATGTGTTTATGGTTTTTAAAATATATATATAGAAGCTAAAAAAAAATAAAATCAATGCTCATTTACACAATACCTCCTACTTGGTACTCAGCTTAAGAAATAGAATGGTCCTAGTAACTTTGAAGAGCTTGTGGGCCCCTCATTAATTGTATTTTCCTCTTTGCCCTGGAGAAGCAACCACTACCATGACTTTTGTGTTAATAATTCCTTTGTTTTTCTGCATAGTTTTATCATACACACACAGACACACACATTCCTAACAAAATGTTTTTGCATGTTTTTGACATGTACTTAATTGAAATCATACTTCATAATCTATTGCTTGCTTTTCCCAGCACTGAGATTCATCTATGTGGATATATTCACGTTGGTGTATTCAGCTATAATCCATTCTTTGTCACTGCTTTGTAGTATTGTCAAATATACCATATTTAATTTATCCCAGTGTTGATGAACACATTGCATTTCCAGGTTCTTGTTTTAGCTAGAGTATTCAGAACCAGTCTGAAAATTGTGTCTTTTAACTGGTGAGTTAAATCCATTTCCTTTTATTATGATTACTAATCTATGTGGGTTTATTGCTACCATCTTTTTTCTTTTTAATTTTTTTTTAATGTTTATTTATTATTGAGAGACAGAGACACAGAATGAGCATGGGAGGGTCAGAGAGGAAACACAGAATCCGAAGCAGGCTCCAGGCTCTGAGCCGTCGGCACAGAGCCCGACATGGGGCTCGAACTCACGTACTGTGAGATATGACCTGAGCCGAAGTCGGATGCCCAACCGACTGAGCCACCCAGGCTCCCCATGTTTTTTAACTTAGTGTCCTAAAATTATCTCTGTTCCTCCCCAACAATATAAGGAAGATATTATGCCAGTGATCCTCCTCCCCACTTAATTTTGCCCATATTCTGTTCTTTTTTATTGTACTTTACAAATCAGACATTATTTTATACAATAATGCCCTTTTTCTTGTTCATTCCTTTTGTAATGAGACTTTCGTCAGGTTGCTTTTAGGATCTTTCATTAGTGTTCTACAGTTTCACTATGATGTGTCTAAGTGTGAATTTTATTTATACTGGTTGAGATTCATTGGCCTTCTGATTCTGAAATGGCTTTTGTCTTGCATTAGTTCTAGAAAATTATCTTTTTGGATAATTCTTCCTGGTTCATTGGTTGTTGTTGGTTGTTTTTTTTTTTTGTTTGTTTGTTTGTTTGTTTGTTTTAGTTTCCCAAGAAAACCTCCCTCCCTTTCATAGTTTTGATCTCTGCCACCTGTGCTGCATTGCATTTTGCCTAATTTCCTCAGATCTTTCTTCCAGTTTGTTAATGATCTGGTCAACTGTGTCTAATTTGCTCTTAAACCTCCATTGAGTTTCTTCTTTCAATTATTTTTCTTTTCATCTTTGATGGTTTATTTTTCTTTTACCATTTTTCAATGCCAACTTGTATTCTTTAAATTTATTTTATATTCTATTTTGAATCCATCTACTTCTGTGCCACCACCATTCTTGCCCAGGTTAGTATCCATCATTTAGTGAATATAGTATCTTCTGAATTATTCTCCCTATAACTATGCTTGACCCCCATTCCCACCTGTTTTCCAAATTACAGAGAAATCTTTTCAAGTTGAAATCTGATCATTTTTCTCTCCTACTTAAAACCTGTCCATGGCTCCCTATTGTTCTTAGAGTAAAGACTGAATTCTTAACATGGCTGTAATTATCTGCCTTCTTCTTCTTGTATCAACCTCATGTTATGCCACCCTCCAGCTACACTGGCCTCTCAGGCCTTCAAGCTATTTTGACTACTGCAGAATAAGAAAAATACTTTACATCATGATTCTTTACTATAAAAATAATACATATATTTGACTGATGGAAGTTTTATAAACAATACCCATCCTTAGTATATGTAATGATCTCTATTTTTTTATTGTTTTTGTAATAGTTACTATGTCCCATAAATTAATTTCATTATCTACCAGTTGGATTATGGACATTTGAAGAATACTGCTCTAAAGAGCGAAAAATCCTTCCTATGGTTTGACTTTTGTAATATTGTTCCCTCTGCCTGGGAATGAATTTTCTCTTCCTCTAACCCCCACTTCCCATGCGCACATGTATTTCTAGTTTGTATTTTATTTATCCTCCAGAACTCAAAGATAAAGGAAAACTTGACATTTCCTTTCTGTAGGAAACTTTTTCTTACCCCTAGACTGGGCTAGATAGTTATCTGACTTGAAATTACAGTTATTACTTAATAAATTTTATAATTAGTTGATTAATGTCTTAGACTGTCATTTTCATTTGTTTATGGATGATATCTGTCTTACTCATTACTGAATCCCTAATGCCTGGCTCATGTTAAACCTTTGATAAGTTATTGAATAAATGGAACAAATGAATGAATGAATCGTGTTTGGAATGGCATAATGGAAAAAAACAATGTGGACTTAAAAATAAATAAACATACCTATCAAAAATCTTTAATTTTCATTCTATTGGGTGAGCATAAACAAAATCATGGATTTCTTATTCACTGATTTCCTAGTCGTTCTAATGGCAATATTAGCTGCTTTGTGTGGCTGGTTACTGGAGATAAAAAGACTCCCACATCTTTTTTTTTTTTTTTTTACATGACTATACAGTTGATGTCTGAGACAGACACACAAACATAATACTATATGGTAAGTGCAGTTGTTATGTGAAAACAGGTTACACTCAGGAAGTATGGCTACAAGATACTTTTTTAAATGGTTAAGGTCAACTGAAGACTTGCAAAAGTCACCGTTAACTACAATTTATGAAATGTTTCAAAACTTATCTTTCTCTTGGTCTTGGCTCTTTCTTGGCAATGATGGAAATAAAAAGAGAGAGAGATACACTAATGATCTCAGATGTTTTGCTTCCTCTCTACTACCCATTGGTTAGGAAAATAGCTGGACAGCATATAAAACTGTTGATTTCCAAATTCACAATATTGTGAACTCATGTTGTTTGCCAGCCTATTGTTGATCTTCACATATGACCCCTGTTTTCTTTTCTAGCTGGTAGATGTGTGGACAAAGGAAGAGGTACAGGTATCTTTCGAGTATCCTAAAGAGGTCATGTGGGAAGTAAATCTTTCTGCTTCCAGTACCACTGCTAACACAGGAGCAATCCCAAATCGGATTCACCTCTGCAGTAAAAAGGTCAGAAGTAAAATACTAAGCATAATTACCATCAGTAAGAAAAGTAATCAAGGCCAGAGTCAAACAATCTGCTAGAGTGAAATGTTTAAAACTTTCAATGAGACTTTAATTAGATTCTTAGAAAATAGCCTGCTTTGAAACTGTTTTGTGTGTCTTCCATGAATAATTTACTCCCATGCATTTTAAATTATCTTAGAGATCAAGCCATTCTCTGGAAAAGTGTTAATTTTCTGGAGAGGTAGCACAAACACTGTTATGTTTTGTTAATTTTTCATCTCATGTATTTAATAAACTGTTTGACTCTTAGAATCTGCAAGAAATAACATTAACCTAAGGCATCTCCTATTTTGGTTCTGAAACTCTGACTTTTAGTCATTTAGTCTGTTGGGATTGGGAGAACAATGTCAGACTGATCCATTTGTTTTTAAATGTTGTGAGGACAGTTGAGGGGTAAGGAGAAGTTACTATTTTGAACTGGGAAGCAGCTTGGGCACTTATGCACAACTCCAGGTGAATAAACTAAGTGTGCCTATATGTAAGCCTGATTGCCTAAAGGTATACATCTAAGATTCCATATTGATCAGTGCTAGACTGCTGCTGTTTGAGGACCAGAGGCATGGTTTATTCAGAGTGGCATGGAAGGAAAATTGGATCACAGAAAGACATTCTTATTTAAACAGGACTTGAAATCTGGCAGTTCTCCTAGGGGAATAAAATACTATTGGATTACACTTATTTGTGGGCATTTTTTCTTGCCTTCTACATTGCCCTTTAAGCATAGTAACCATGATATATGTTCATCTTTGTATTC
The DNA here is from genome assembly GCF_023721935.1 of Panthera uncia. Taxonomy (NCBI): domain Eukaryota; kingdom Metazoa; phylum Chordata; class Mammalia; order Carnivora; family Felidae; genus Panthera; species Panthera uncia. Next base: position 29,913,325 of record NC_064812.1, read on the forward strand.
CGTAAACAGTAGGCATGATAATACTGTAGAGATTTACTCCTTCACTACCCATTCATTCATTCAGGTACACAGGTGATGTTTAGGAAATACTGAAGCAGTAGTCTAGCAGAGAGGGGGCATTGCTCTGAGTCTGTCTGGTTGCTATACTTAGGGACTATGCAGCTTTTCACTTCATTTTAAAGACAAATGGTCTGCATAGAGAGGAAGCACATGATTAGCTTTGTATCTTTGTTCAGTTAGCTAATCGGGCCAGAGCTGTTGGTCCATCTGTGCATAAGCCAGTTAGTGTTTCTCTGTTCTTAGCCACAGATTGCACCTTGAACCTTTGCCAGCTGTTTCCTAAGTGCATGCCATTGGATGTGAGGGGGACCTGAAAAGAGTATAGATAGATCAGCTTAAAATCATCACAGCTTTTAAAAACAAAACAAACAAAGCAAAAAGCATGAATCCCATAATAGTAGATGAGAAGTTTTGTCTTGGTATATTCAAAGGTCAGCTGCCATATGTGCTGCAGTGTAAACACTACATGATAGGGACAAAATTTAAGAAGCTGTGACAAAAAAGTATTAGAACTTTTATAATCCTTTTTTACTTAAAAAATTGAATTTCTGCTGCAAGTTAGTATAACTAGTCCTAGAAAATATTGGGCAGAATGTGGACGGTCTCATTGGTTCAGAAATCGCCCAGAGCTCTACATGACCAGTATGCCTCATGATTTCATAGATGACGTGATTAGATAACATTCTTGGTTATCTAGTAATAACTCCCTTGCCGCTGGGCTTGGGGCCTTGTTCTTTGAAGATTTATAGAACTCAAATGAGGTTTCACCTATAATCAATAAAAATGTCTCTTATTTGCTTCATATTTTTGCTTTTACTTAACAATCATGCATATTATTTCAAGTGAGTCTCAAAACAACCTTGTAAGTTAAACATTATTCTTCAGGTTTACCATCTGATCACCTGGCAAACTCTTCTTGTCTGACATTAGTGACTGACAGAACTCAGGGAAGAATAGTTTACTATAAAAAATTGACTAAAAAAAGTATAATCCCATACTGACAAAATTATCACTTTTATAAGATGCTACGTTCTCTTATTAGGAGACAATCAACTTTTAGGTGAAATATCATTCACCAAAATTTAAAAAAATTACTGAAATAGTTTGTTCACTTCGAGAGCATCGAAAGAAAATAAAAGTGAAAGAACTCTCTTTGGCATCTCTGGATATTTGAACAGACAACAAGGAAGAACTGTAGTTTTTTTTTTGTTTTTTTTTTTTAAGCTAAATTATCCTAAGAACACTCTGCTCCAACATAGGAATGCCAGTGGAATAAGAGATGGTAACACAAGATGCACCAGGAGACTCGAGGTTTTGTGTGTTTGAAACTTATATTCTACTATAATGACTAAATTGTAGAGAAGCAAAACTAATGTGTGTGTGTGTGTTTAAATTTGCCCAATGTTTTTTTGGTTCTGTCTTCTAGGAGCAGACAAACTTCTTTTGTTTTTTTGTTTGTTTGCTTGTTTGTTTTTAAAAGGTCACTTCAATTTTATAGAACAGTATAAGACAAGGACAATTAAAAAGTTATACTACATTAGAACAATATATTTTGCTCAACATAGAAATGCCAAAGGCTCATAAAGGTGTATGTGATATGCAGTGTTTTCTTTCACATAATTTATTTAAATTGGTAGGACTTTTTTTTTTTTTTTTTTGTCTTTCAACTTTTAATTTCACTATAAACAAAAGTGAAGTAAATATAATGGTTGTTATCAACTGAATACCAGATGAAATCTTGGCATTTAAAAGAACATAGATCTCTTCTTACAAACTTGCTTTTGATTTTAATTCAAGAATAATTATGCTGGATTCTGATGTATGACTGGACAGAAAAAAAAAAAAAACATGTGGTTGTGTGTTTTGGCATATGTTCTTCCAGCTTTTTCAGTGATCGACATGATAACCAACAAAGAGAATTTACTTTGAAAGTCCTTTTTCTGTACAATATTCTAATCATCACCAAAGAATAATTCCAACACCTATTGGTTACTTTAACTTGAAGACCTTATGTATATATACATATCAATGACTTTATTTTTTTTAAGTTTTTTTTTTTTTTTTTGAGGGGGGGCCAGAGAGAGAATACCAAGCAGGCCCCACACTGTCAGTGCGGAGCCCAACAGGGAGCTCAATCCCAGGAACCATGAGATCATGACCTGAGCAGAAATCATGAGTCAGACGCTTACCCAGCTGAACCACCCATGCACCCCATATGTCAGTAGCTTTAAGTGGTGGAGAATAGGGATGTGGAATTCAGAGGAATAAACTTTTGGAACAGATACCTGCATAATATCATGCTTTTTTTCCAGCTCCATGGCTGCTAACAGAAAAAAAATTGGGGTAAAGTAAGAATGAAATAAGTAAAAATATAATGTTTTTATAACAGATTTTTTTTCCATCATTCATGTTTATAGCTTGCTCCTGAGAGTGGACTTAAACCTATAAACCATAGTTTTAGCTATATATCATTACCATAAAGGAAAAGAATGTGCATGCTCTCTCTCACACACACATACACACACACACACACACACATAGAGGAAGCCTAGATTTTAGTATCAAATAGAGAAGTGAATGTTATGCAATCAACAAAACACTGTTGTGCAATAATTAAAGAATTTTTAAACTGAAGATTAAATTGGAATGTTGTTATAAACATAAGGGAAATGGCCAACATTTTTCTTTGTATCAAAAGAAAACTCATTTCTAAAAATAAGCACCCTCTTTGTGATGACCCTTTAAAATAGTTTTAAGTGATTCCAATCACAGATGAGCTTTTGGGACTGTAGCACTTTGCTGTAAGTGGTTTACTCTTTGATCCTGCAGGCTTTAATCAGGTGTGTGTCTAGAAGAAAGCATCGGCATAACAATATCACCAGCCAGACTCTCCACAGCTCTCTAAAGTGAACTTGGCAAGACTAAAACATTCTGCTGAGTCCTGAAAGGCTTCCTTTGGTATATATATTTAAGAAGGTATTGGTTAAAGCCATTCCCCACTGCTAAACTTTATGTTATCAAATTGAGGAAAATATGGACCTTTCTAAAGTTACCAAATTGAAAAAATCACCTTGATGGAAAACAAGGAAGGTTTTTTTTTTTTTTCTCTTTCATGTTGCATTTTTAAATAAAATGAAACAGAAATCAGATTTAAATAAAAGGAATGATTGAGAATGTTGGCTAGTCTTTGAAATGTTGTTATTGACCTTAGTGTTCAATTCCTTTATCATGTGAAATTGATTTAGTGTAATCGAAATGTTCCAATTTCCTTTACTTAGAGTGTCTTGGATATTGCCTTCAGAAATGCAAAAATCAAAGAATTACTGTCCTGTTTATTCCACCTCCCATCCCCACTCAAATCCATACTTCTTATCACTACTGATTCTGTAACTTAGACCCCAAACCTTCATATTTTCTTCCCTGTCCTTTTGCTCCCCTAATCGAAACAATTTCCCTCTTAATAATAACTTAGTGGTTAAGCACTAGGTTTGAGTCCTTTGCCAGTTAATAAATTTTTATGGCCTTGGGCAAGTTACTTAACCTCTCTAAAGACTTTTTCTAGTACTTATTTTGTAGGTTTATGGGATTAAATGAAACAAATTCATATAAACAACACAGTGCCTGCACTCAATACCTGTTAGCTACCACTCACTCTTCCCCTCTTTTTATATTTTTATTTTTAATTTTTTTTTTTTTAGCGTTTTATTTATTTTTGAGACAGAGAGAGACAGAGCATGAACGGGGGAGGGGCAGAGAGAGAGGGAGACACAGAATCGGAAGCAGGCCCCAGGCTCCGAGCCATCAGCCCAGAGCCCAACGCAGGGCTCGAACTCACGGACCGCGAGATCGTGACCTGAGCTGAAGTCGGACGCTCAACCGACAGCCACCCAGGCGCCCCTCTTCCCCTCTTTTTAAAAAATTAGTTAATTAATTATTTGTTATTTTGAGACAGCATGCGAGAATGCACAGGAGGGGCAGAGAGAGGGAAAGAGAGAATCCCAAGCAGGCTCTGCACTGTGATCATGACCTGAGGTCAAAATAAAAAGTTGGAGGTTTAACCAACTGAGCCACCCAGCCACCCCCTACTCTTCCCCTCTTGTCCCTTCCTCTCCTTACCCTCCCTTGCCTCCTCTCCCCATCCTCCTTTCTTCTGCTTCCCTACATCCCTCTGCCTTTCTTCCTCCTCTTTGAGTGAATGCTTAGCACAGGGTAAGCACTCAACAAAATGATAGTCTTCATTGTTGTCTCCATGAATCAAGCCTTCATCATTTCTCCCCTGGAAAACTGAATTTAGTTCATTGGTCCAAATTCCCTATTTATGTATATCCTTCACAGAAAAGTTGTATATCTTTAATTTGAATTTGTGAAAGTATAGTTTTTAAATCAAATCATGTATTTAGGATTAGAAAGTGAAATATTGTAAAAACCACTGTTAGTAACTATTATGCTTTTGCTTTCTGATTGTATTTGTCTTCATATAGATGCTTCCTATAGTCACTGTCTTCATATAGACTTGTTTTGAAGATTTTAAAATTACTTTGAGAATATATATAGACTGTTTTGCTTAAGAAGACTACTATGTACCAGGCAATATGACTTAAGTGCTTTGCATACATTATCCTATTTAATTCTCAGTAACCTATGAGATGTTTAATATTATTACCACCTATTTTACAAAGAAGAAATCAAACCGAGAGTTATGCTCAAGGTCATACAGCTATAAATAGTAGAGAAGACTTTGAACCTAGATGGTCTGATTCCAAAGACTATGCTCCTAAACACTAGTTTATACTGCCCCCCTGCTTCTAGGAATAATTAAATAATTTAGCCAAGTGTGTCCTTAACTTAGAATTTTCTGAGCACTTGAGTTAAAATGAAGAACAATTTCTGGAAATTCACCTTTTAAAAGGAAAAGTAAATTATTTTCTAATAAGTACTGAAAACTAAGTCTGAAAATAAATCTTACCATTGACTTTTCATCTTTTTTTGTGGCTAGTCAATAAGGTTTTCTCATTTGTTAATTGTCTGAAAAAAGGAAATGTGTCTGAAGGATGACATGTGAACTGAAGAGACAAAATCATGACCCTATGAAAAATAGCTGAAGGATCTGGAGATATTAGCCTTGAGAAGACTGGGGGGCGGGGGGGATGAAAACTTTTCAAATATTTGGAGGGCTTGTATGTGAAGGAAGGATTAGATATACTCTGTGCCCAAGAGGCACCATGGAAAATCACGTTCTGAAAAATAATGGCAAGACCTTCACCAATCATGATTTAACTATTTGTACTTAACCCTCTAGCTCAGAGATCTCACACTTTCAGGGAAAGGGAAGGTAGCTGCTTTTTTCTTTTCTTTTTTTTTTGCAAAAACTGATATCTGAGACCTTCAGTTGTGCTCACTTGGCCCCTGAGTTGATGTGAAAAGGATGATTTTTCTAAAAAGTCAGATTATAAACTTAATGCATAAAAAAATGGGACTCCATAAAACCAGAAAGCTGCTCCTAATCCCACCATCCAAGGACAATAATTTGATATATTAGTAACATCTATTTTTTATGATTATAAAAAGTGTAAATACAGCAAAGTATAAAGAGAAAAATATCAGAAAAGTAAAAGACAAAAGTTAAAAAAATTCCTTAATTTTCCACATAATCACCACTTCCATTTTGATATTTTGATATTTTTCATTTAGTCCTTTACTTTTACTATTTTTATATCTAATTTAATTTATAATTTGTAACAAAATTTATACTGTACAAAGTTTTGTAAAGGCATTCTTTTCACATAACATTATATATGGACATTATATTATTATTTTAATATTTCAAGTACATAGTTTTTAATGAGGACTATGGCTCCATCTTATGAGTATACCATGATATATTTAGCCAGTTTCCTATTTATAAATAATTTTGTATGCAGTTGTTTGTTAGCATAATACTGCAGTGAACATCTTTGTGTATTATTAGTTATTCAAATGCTAATTGTGTTCTTAGGTTAGATTTCTAGAGGTGGAATTAAGAATTGCCCCAAAGCTCTTGATAGAACAAACCAAACTGACCTCTGAAAACCTTGTATCACTTTACTTTCTGATTATTAGTGAGATTAAACTTGCATTTTTAACAGTTTAGTGAATTATAGTTGGTAGTTATGATGGCAATTTTTATTTCAATTTGTATTTCTTTAAATACAATTGATATTTCATATTGATTTTATATGTCTAATGGCCAAATACAATATTTCTTTAAGATACCTATTTCTCTTTTCTCTCATTTTTCAGATGTATAGTTAGTATTTTATTAATTGACTCATAGGAAACTATGTATTAAAGACTTAAAACCTTTCTTATGATTTTTGTTTTGCCTTTAAATGTATTTATTTTTAACATTCTGAAGTTTTAATTTGTACGTAATCATACTTTTCAGTTTTTGTGAAGCAAAAGCATTAGGAGGTATACACATGCAGATACGATCTTATGTGATTGTAGGAGTTGGTAAGCAGTGGTCTATAAGGCTGCTGTCTTCGTGTCTGATCCTGGAGCTTGAAGTCCACAGGGCAAGCTTGCCACAGGGCAAGCAAGTGGGAAGGCAAGATGGGGGTACAATGGAAAGAGCAAGGACAGTGTGCAGCCGCAATCACAGGAGCTAAGCCCCTGGAGGATGGAGTGATACCAGTGCCTGTTCATACTGCCTCTGCAGTATCTGGTGTGAGTATCTGCCTTTGGTCATGAGGCCAAACACACATCTGTCCCAGGAGTCAGAGCAGCCGAAGGAGGATACAGGGGAAGGCTGAGTAATGTCTGCCCAGCCACTCATCACACCCAGAGATGAAACTGGATCAGTGACAATGTGTCAAAGCTACAAAATGGCTGCTGCTTCATGTCTACTCTCCAAATGTCCTGAAAGAATCTCTCTTGTCCACTCCTGTGAGAAATAGAAAGAAAAGTTGACACATTACAAAACTGCCACACACCAATATTTTTTCCCAGTATAACTTAACTCGGGAAGAAATGATACCTTTGCAAAATTTAGCCTGTCCATTCAGGATCATGGTATATTTCTACATTTAAATCTGATTTTATGTATTGCAAGTGCTATAATTTTGTCATGTGAGCCTTAGGTAATTTCTAGTAGAATTATTTTATGTTTCTCATTTCTAGAGCAAATGGAATCTTCTTTTCAATTATATTTTCAGCTAATTGAAAAGAAAATGATTTTCGCATATTTATATTTTCTCATGCTTTGCTGAAAGCCTACTAATTTTGGAACTTTGTAAAGTTGATATTCACCAGTTTTCTAAGCATATAATTTTATTATCTACAAACAATAACATTTACCAATGCTAACTCAATTTTTATTTGCCTTCTTATTCTGAAATCCCTGATTGATGGTGAGTATTCTTTTAGTTTCCTAATTTTACCACGTATATTTTTAATCTTGAACAACTACTTCTATTTTTGCTGATTTGTTCATTTCTAAAATCAGGAATTTGTGGGGTGCCTGGGTGGCTCAGCCAGTTGAGCATCCGACTTTGGCTCAGGTCATGATGTCACAGCTTGTTGGTTTGAGCCCTGTGTTGGGCTCTGTGCTGACAGCTCAGAGCCTGGAGCCTGCTTCAGATTCTGTGTCTCTGCCTCTCTCTCAAATATAAATAAACATTAAAAAAATAAATGAAAATAAAATCAGGAATTTGTGTGGAATGTCATTTGACCTCTATTGACATGTGGTAGAATATATTAATAAATTTCTCAAAAGTGAACTATCTGCAATGAATAAATTCCACATTGTCCCTGTAAAGGATTTACTTTTTAATGTACTGATGAATGTACTACTAATAATTTATTATTTAAAAAAATCTTCATTTCTATATAAAATTGACCCAGTTTTTTATTTGGTGTCAGTTTCAGAGCTATGCTAATTTCATGAAATTAATTCAATTATTTTTGCTTACAAATTCTGCGACAGTTTTTATAGTCTAAGAAATATATAGTTTTAAAAACTATGAAAGACCTACCAGTAAAACTGGTGCCAAGCATTTTTGTGGTAGTTTGTAAAAAATTAACATTTTATTTGAGGTAAATTATACATATGGTAAAATGCACAGACCTAAAATGTATAGCCCACTGAAATTTTATACATATACAGACATACACATATATATCTCTGTAACCACTACCCAAATCAAAATATAAATATTTCCAACATCTCAGTGAAAACCCCTTCAAAGCTAATCACTATTCTGCCTTGAAAATAATTTTTATTTCCTTTTTTTCTCTTGGGAGTAGTCTCAGCAAACACTTGTCCTTCTTTTTGTATTAGTTTTCTAAGGCTGCCATAACAAAATACCACAGACTGGGTGGCTTAAGCAACAGAAATTTATTTTCTCACCAATCCGGAGGCTGGAATCAAGACATAGGCAGGTTTAGTTCCTTCAGAGGCTTCTTTCCTTTGCTTGAAGTGGCTGCCTTCTCACTATGTCTTCACATGATCTTTCCTCTGTGGGTACACATCCCTGATGTCTCTTTGTGTGTCCAAATTTCTTCTTCTTATAAGGACACAAGTCAGATCGGATTAGGGCCCACCCCAAAGGCTTTATTTTAACTTAATTACCTCTTTAAAGACTGTATCTGTTAATACAGTCATATTCTGAAGTACTTGGTTGGGGTTAAGACTTAAACATAGAATTTTGTGGAGACTACCATCCAGTCCCAGGCAGCCATCTGACAATTTCTAACACCTTTCTTGTATTTGGAGAATTTCGTACTTTAGGTGTCCACACTTTTAAAAGCTAGAATCCAGAAACTCACTTTCAAACATGTTCCAGGGTTTCTGCAGATGCCTACAGTTATGTTGCACAACTTTGGAAGATGGCATTCACATCAACTCTGATGAGAATGATTCCTTGCAGAGTTTTGCTGTGTTCAATTTCTCTAGCATATGACTTAGGTTCATTATTTCCTGTCACTTTGAAACTACTGTCACACAGAAGCAGGTGTTCCAGAAATCTATTCCAATGCTCTTGGGAACAGAACTGTCAAACCTCCAGAGACAGAATATTGTGACAATGTCCACTGCCCAGTCTGACCAGTTATAGTGTCTACCCTGTTCTGTGGCTGCTGAAGCAGCAGCTCCACAAGAACCATTTAGCAGAGTAACAGAAGCATCATTTGTCTGCATAGTCTCCAAATTGGGGTGGTTGCTCATATAAGAAATTCAGTGACCACATAATACAATTTACAAATTAATTTTTGCTTGAGCTCTTTGGAGTGAATTTTTTATTTACATCTACAAACAAAAGGTACATTAGTTTATTCAGGGTTTTTGTTTTTTAGGAAGAGAAGAGAAGGAAGGAAAAGAAAGAAAGGAAAGAAAGGAAGGAAGAAAGAAAAAAAGAAAAGAAAGAAGGATTTTTTGGTGTGTGTTTTGTAAAATATAGTGAATATCCAACCAAGAAAAAGGATAAAAAATTGCATGTGTGCAGATTTAGAACAATAATAAAAGATTTCTATGTGCTCATCACCCAGGCTAAGAAATAGAACAGATGCTTTCCATGTTCCTGGCTGTCTGCACCTCTCCTTATTCAGACATTTGTATTAACCACATCCCTTTGGATTTCTTTAATGTTTTTACACCAGTATATGGACCACTAAAGAATACATTGTTAGGTTGTGCTCTTTGGTGAAATTAATATGAATGAATCATACTATATATATTTTTCTATGACTGCTTTCCTGTTTCTCAACACTATATTGTTGAGATTTGTCCATGTGGATACACATAGCTTTACCTAACTCATTCCATGCTCCATCATGATCCTGTTTGTAAATATCCCACAACTTATTTATTTCACCAGTGATAGACATTTAAATCATTTTCAAGTTTTTATTACTACAATGTCATTATAAATGTTTTTATGCATGTCTTCTGGTGCACTGTATAGAACATCCAGTGGGCTTATCGTCTGTGTATGTTCTCATTTATAACATAATTTTCCTAAGTGATTGTATTAATTTTTAATTCTACCAGAATTAGATGAAAGTTGTTTTTGTTCTACATTCTCATTAGCATTTGGTATTGTCAGAAATGTAAATTTGTACCAGTCTAGTGGGTATCAACAGTATCTCATTGTGATTTTAGTTTGCATTTTCCTGATTTATCAATAGATTGATATCTTTTGTTGTATGTGTATTTTCATTTCTGCGCCTATGGAATTCATTTTTTCCCTCCATTTTTCTATTAGGTTCATTTTAAAATTGAAGTACAATATTCTTTATATATTATTGATATATTACCCTTTGTTGGTTATATATTTTGCAGATACCTACTTTCACTTTCTATATGGAGTCTTTTGATACACAAGTTCTTAATTTTAACAGTCATATTAATTAATCTGTTCCTCTGATTTGTGCTCTCTGTGTTTTGTTTAAGAAATTCTTTTGAGTGCCTGGGTGGCTTAGTTGGTTGAGTGACCAACTCTTGATTTCAGCTCAGGTCTTGATCTCACGGTCACAGTATCGAGCCCTGCGTGAGGCTCTGCACTGGGGATGGAGCCTGCTTAAGATTCTGTCTCTCCCTCTGCCCCTCCCCCACTCATGCTCACTCTCTCAGAAAGAAAGAAAGAAAGAGAGAGAAAGAAAGAAAGAAAGAGAAAGAAAGGATACTTTTGTGCTTTGAGATCATAAAATATTCTTCTATGCTGTTTTCTAAAAATTTTATAGAAAACAGTACAGAAGAATAGTGTTGCTTTTCACATGTGGCTGTAAATCCATCTGGGATGAGTTTTGTGTATGATGTGAGGAATAAATGCTCTGCAACACTACCCTTATCATATAGCAAATGACCATAGAAGAGTATTTGTTTCTAAGGTCTTTATTCTCTTATCATTCTAGTATTGATTTCTGACTTAATCATATTATAGTCAGAGAAGAAGGTCTTTGAGTACAATCCTTTCAAGTTGGTTGAGAATTGTTTTATGTATGTGGTCACCTTTGGTAAATGCTTCATGTGTGCCTGATTTAAAAAAAAAAAGTGCCTTCTATAGCTGTTGGGTGCATTTTCTAAACTAACATTAGATGAATCTTATTAATTGTGTTATTAAAATTGTCTGTATCCTTAATTTTTTTCTACTAAAGCTTCCAGGTACTGAGAGAGTTGTGTTAAAATCTTCCACTATTATGGCAGAATTGTCTATCTCCCATTGAAGTCTATGAATTGTTGCTTTATATGTTTTGGGGCCATAATATTAGTAGTATACACATCTAGAACTGTGAACTTTTCAGTTAATGAGCATGTAGTGGACCTCTTTATTTTAATAATGCCTTTTATTACAAAATCTATTGTGTCCAATATTAATACAGTAATATAATGAACACAGTTTTCTTTTGGTCGATATTTCCTAGGATTTTTTCAACTTTTTCCTTTTAAACTTTTTATAGTCTTGTGTTTTAGATGTAGATTTTTGTTTTCTTAAACATATTCTGGTGATGTTTATATTTTAATGAGTACATTTAGTCCATTTAGATTTATTTTAATTACTATATGTAGATATAATTACCATATATATGTGTGTATAAATATATATGATATATAAATATATGTTTTATATATAAATATCTGTTCATAAAAATATATATATTCTAAGTTACAACACACATATTTGGATATTTTTTTCTAACATTTATTTTGTTTTTCCTCATTATTCTATTTTTTCTATATTTCTCTCTCTCTTTTCTTGGGCTTTTATTTTCCAAATGGTATTTTTCTCTGTTATTTTGGATTAGTCTCACTGGTAGCTGTCGTATCTATCAAGTAATAAAAGAGATATTATTCCCAGGATTTTCTTAGAAATTGTAGCATGAATGTGCATTATCAAGATCTAAATTTAATAAAAAATCTTTACTCCCCTCCTGAACAATACACAAACCTTAGCACAATTGATTCCAGTCACCTGCTCCTCATTTGTATCCTTTTATTGTCATGTATTTTAATCCTAACTTATTTTTGTTTTTATTTCAATCCAGAAAGACATTAGTTTTGTTGTTTTTATACCATCAAGATTTCATCGAATTTGTCCATAAAACCCTTTCCTCTTGTACTTTCCACCACAGCTCCCATTCCATGTGACTAAAGGACATATTTTGGAATTTCCTTAGTAATATTTTTTCTAGTGAATTATAATTAACATACAGTGTTACATTAGCTTCAGGTGTACAATATACTGATTTAACAATTCTATACATTTCTTGTTGCCCATCATGATAAGTGTCCTTCTGCCCACCTCTCCTCTGTATTTAAGAGTCTGTTTTCAGGTGCCTGGATGGCTCAGTCAGCTAAATGTCCAACTTTGGCTCAGGTCATGATCTTCCAGTTCACAAGTTCAAGCCCCATGTTGGGCTCTTTGCTGACAGCTCAGAGGCTGGAGCCTTCTTCAGATTCTGTGTTTCCCTTTCTCTCTGCCCCTCCCTGTCTGCACTCTGTCGCTCTCTTTCTAAAATAAATAAACATACTTTTTTTTTTGAAGAATGGTTTTTGTTTTGGTTTGTCACTTTTTTTCTTTGTTCATGTGTTTTGCTTCTTGAATTCCAAATATGAGTGAAAAAATATGGTACTTGTTTTTCTCTGACTTATTTTATTTAGCATAATACCTTCTAGGTCTATCCATGTTGTTGCAAATAGCAAGATTTCATTCTTTTTTTATGGCTGAGTAATATTCCATCACACACACCACACCAAATACACACACACACACACACACACACACACACACACACACATCTATTCATTCATCTGTGGGCGAACACTTGGGTTGCTTCCATATCTTGGCTATTGTAAATAATGTTGCAATAAACATAGGGGTGCATATATCTTTTTGAATTAGTGTTTTTGAATTCTTTGGGCAACTACTCCATAGTGGAGTTACTGGATCATATGGTAATTCTATTTCTCATATTTTGAGGAACCTCCATACTGTTTTCCAGAGTGGCTGCATAAATTTGCATCAACAGTGTACAGGGTTCCTTCTTTATATCCTCACCAACACTTATTTTTTTGTTTTTGATTTCAGTTTTTTTTTAAATTGAGAGAGAGAGAGAGAGAGAAGCAGTGGAGAGGGGCAGAGGGAAATAGAGAATCCCAAGCAGGCTCTACACTCAGAATGGAACCCGAAGCAGGGCTTGATCCCACAGCCTTGGAATCATGACCTAAGCTGAAATCAAAAGCTGGATGCTCAACTGACTGAGTCACACAAGCACCTCTGATTTTAGATAATCTGACATGTGTGATATCTCATTGTGGTTTTGATTTGCATTTCCCTGATAATGAAAGATGTTGAGCATTTTTTCATGTGTCTGTTGACCATCTGTATGCCATATTTAGAAAAATGTCTATTCATATCCTATGTACATTAATTGGATTATTGTTTAAATGTTTAATTGGATTATTTGTTTGTGTGTGTGTGTGTGTGTGTGTGTGTGTGTGTTGAGTTCTATAAATTCTTTAAATATTTTTGATATTAACCCCCTATTGGGTATATCACTTGAAAATATCTTTTCCCATTCAGTAGGTTGTCTTGTTGGTGGTTTCCTTCACTGTGCAAAAGCTGTTTTATTTTAGTGTAGTCCCAATAGTTTATTTTTACTTGTTTTCTTGCCTGCAGAGACATAGCTTGAAAACTATTGTGATGGCCAATGTCAAATAAATTACTGCCTATGTTTTCTTGTAGTGGTTTTACGGTTTCAGGTCATATTTATGGCTTTAATCCATTTTGAGTTTATTTTTGTGATTCTGTGAAAAAAACAGTCCAGTTTCATTCTTTTACATGTAGCTGTCCAGTTTTAATACCACCATTCGTTAAAGAGACTGTCATTTTCCCATTGAATATTCTTGTCTTCTTTATCATAGATTAATCAATGATTTAAGTATGGGTTTATTTCTGGGCTACTTTATGTGCCTATTTTTGTGCCAGTTAGTAATATTATATTGGTAGCAAACTCACTGTTTTTTCTTCTCTGAAGACATTTTAATTTCATCTCCATTTTTAATGATTTTTTGGGTATAGTCTTTCCGGGTATAGAATTCTGATAGTTCCCTTCCCTTGGCAAAATTGAACACATCTTTTCACAGACTTCTGGGTTCCATTGTTGCTATGAAAAAGTCTGCTGTCAGTCTAGGTTTCGATCCTTTGAAGATCCTTTATCTTTTTCTGTTAGGCTTCCCTGAAGATCTCTTTATCTTTGATGTTCTGTAGTGTTGTTATGATGTCTAGGTGTGATTTTTTTTCTTTTAATCTTACTTAGAATTCACTGAACTATTTGAGCCAGAAGATAATAGAAGATGACATTCATCAGTTTTGGAAAAATTCTCTGCCATTATCTCTGTTTTTCTCTATACTTAATGTGATTTTTTTTTCCAAATGTTCCTACATTTCTGTCACATGCCTATCAAAATAATGCATTAATAACCTAATGCTGCATAATAAATCAGCCCAAAATTTTGTTTTGTTTTGCTTAAAACAAATTTGTTTTGCTTAAAACAACAATAATCATTTATTGTCACATAGTCTCTGTAGGTCACATTCAGGGCTTAGTTCTTATTCAGGGTCATTCATGATATTAAAGTTTTATGTCGGTTGAGACTATAGTTATCTGAAAGCTTGAGGGGGGCTGGAAAATATATTTTGAGGGTGGCAAATTGGTGCTGACTGTAGGCTAGGAGCCTTAGTTCTTCTCTACATGGATTACTCCAAAGGGCCACTTGAGTGTGTCCTCATGGCATGGCATTGTTCAGATTTTTTCTTCTTATGAAGGAGGGAGACATGACTTTCAAGCTCTTTTCATGTCAGAGCAAAAACTGCAAGTGCTGACTTTGTCTTTTAAACTATTGTTTGGAATTTTTATTCTATCCATTCTGTTTTAGATTTTAAGATCTCTTCTTATTTTCCTTTATCATTTTTAGTAGCATATAATAATTATTTCATAACTGTAGTAAATTTTCTTACCTTTTTCTTTTCCCTCTGAGCAAGTTGTTGATAGTTTTTTCCTTTCTCTTTTTACTCTACCATTTTATCTAAATTAATGTTTATCTTTGTTATTTTAATTAATATATGTTCATCATAGAAAA
The DNA here is from genome assembly GCF_023721935.1 of Panthera uncia. Taxonomy (NCBI): domain Eukaryota; kingdom Metazoa; phylum Chordata; class Mammalia; order Carnivora; family Felidae; genus Panthera; species Panthera uncia. The sequence goes on from NC_064812.1 coordinate 29,928,500, forward strand.
ATAATTTTTAAGCAGAAAACAAGACAAGGAAAGTCAAACTCCACAAAGCAGAGAACTGTCAGTAACATTTTAGCCTACCTATCTCCACTCATATATATATATGTCAGTCTATATATATATAGATATAGATAGATAGATAGATAGATAGATAGATATCACATCTTCTTTATCCATTCAGCCATAGATGGACATTTGGGCTCTTTCCATACTTTGGCTATTGTCAATAGTGCTGCTATAAACATTTGGGTGCATGTGCCCCTTCAAAACAGCACACCTGTATCCCTTGGATATGTACCTAGTAGTGCAATTGGTGGATCATAGGGTAGTTCTATTTTTAACTTTTTGAGGAACCTCCATACTGTTTTCCAGAGTGGTTGCACCAGTTTGCATTCTCACCAATAGTGCAAAAGAGATCCTCTTTCTCTGCATCCTCACCAACATCTGTTGTTGCCTGAATTGTTGATTTTAGCCATTTTGGTTTGTGTGAGTTGTAGTTTTAATTTATATTTCCATGATGATGAATGATGTTGAGTATTTTCTCATGTGTCTATTAGCCATCTGGCTATTTCCATCAGTCTATTTCCATCAGTATTCTTTGGAAAAGTGTCTGTTCATGTCTTTTGCCCACTTCACTGAATTATTTGCTTTTTGGGTGTTGAGTTTGATAAGTTCTTTATAGATTTTGGATACTAACCCTTTATTTGATATGTCATTTGCAAATGTCTTCTCCCATTCTGTTGGTTGCCTTTTAGTTTTGCTGATTGTTTCCTTTGCTCTGCACAAGCTTTTTGTCTTGATGAGGTCCAAATAGTTCATTTTTGCTTTTGTTTCCCTTGCCTCCAGAGATGTGTTGAGTAAGAAGATGCTGCAGCTGATGTCAAAGAGGTTTTTTGCCTGCCTTCACCTCAAGTATTTTGATGGCTTCCTGTCTTACATTTAGGTCTTTCATCCATTTTGAGTTTATTTTTGTGTATGGTGTAAGAAAGTGGTCCAGGCTCATTCTTCTGCATCTCTCTGTCCAGTTTTCCCAACACCATTTGCTGAAGAGACTGTCATTATTCCTTTGGATATTCTTTCCTGATTTGCCAAACATTAGTTGGTCATATGTTTGTGGGTCCATTTCTTGGTTCTCTATTCTGTTCCACTGATCTAAGTGTCTGCATTCGTGCCAGTACCATACTGTCTTGATGATTACAGCTTTGTAATATAGTTTGAAGTCTGGGATTGTGATGCCTCCAGCTTTAGTTTTCTTTTTCAGGATTGGTTTGGCTATTAGGGGTCCTTTCTGGTTCCATACAGATTTTAGGATTGTTTGTTCTAGCTCCGTGAAGAATGCTGGTGTTTTTTGATAGGGATTGCATTGAATGTGTAGATTGCTTTGGGTAGTATCGACATTTTAACAATATTTGTTCCTCCTATCAAGGAGCATGGAATCTTTTTCCATTTTTTTGGGGGGGGGTCTTCTTCAATTTTTGTCATAAGCTTTCTATAGTTTTCAGTGTATAGATTTTTCCCCATTTTGGTTAGATTTATTCCTAGGTGTTTTATGGTTTTTGTGCAATTGTAAATGGGATCAATTCCTTGATTTCTCTTTCTGTTGCTTCATTATTGGTGTATAGAAATTCAACCGATTTCTGTACATTGATTTTATATCCTGCAACTTGCCAAATTCATGGATCAGTCTAGCAGTTGTTTGGTGGAATCTTTTGGGTTTTCCATATGGAGTATCATGTTGTCTGTGAAGAGTGAAAGTTTGACTTCCTCCTTGCCAATTCGGATGACTTTTATCACTTTGCAGTTTTTTTTTCTTTCTAATATTTTCTTTTACGCTTTGCTTTGTCTTTCTTTTTGAGGGTTAATTTCTATTCTTCTGTTTTTTTTTAATTATCTTGACTGCCATATAAATGATAGATGAAACTGTAAGAATGGATGAAATTGCCTTGCAACAGAATGAGAACAGAGTCTAGCCCTGGAAATCTCCAAAATTTAATAGGTAAAGATGAAACGTATTATTTTTATAGCCTCTTAAATTAATTTTAGTTCATTTATCTCTATTCATTGTTTGTTTTAAAAAAATTAATAAAGGTTTGGACAACTTTGACTGTATTCCACAAACTGATATAATAGGAGAAACTGTTATTTTTGAAGTAGTTGAGGTGTTTTTGTTTAAATTTCCATTATTTTATAAATTTATTGCTTTGCAATTTAAAATTAGCCTGTTATAATTTATTTGTATAGAACTTATTTATATATTTTTTTTGGCTTAGTGGAGGTTAATATGTTAATTTTACTTAGGTGCTTTTCAAATTATATGAAGTATTTGCAATATGCATTACTAATTTTATTAATTATTCAACTCTCTGTCCTTATCTGCTTTTTTCTATCTTTTTAAAATTGTTTTTTGAAATGTTTATTTATTTATTTTGAGAGAGAGCGAGAGAGGGAGAGGGAAAGAATCCCAAGCAGGCTCTACATTGCCAATGCAGAGCTCGACATGGGGCTTGAACCCCAAAACTGTGAGACCATGACCTGAACCGAAACCAAGAGGTGGACGTTTAACCTACTGAACCACCCAGGTGCCCCTTGTTTTTTCTATCTGATATGACAAAATTTATAGAAGCATGTTAAAATTTTCTGTGTAAAGTGTATTTCTAGATGTTTCACATATACTCTAATGACTCTTTTTATATTTTGGTGCTGTGTAATTTGATACATAGGTTTTTATATAGTTATTATGCATTTTGTAGAACGTATTATTATACACATGTATGTGTATCTTTTATTCCACTTAATGCTTTGTTCTTTGAGTTGTCCTTTTTATGAAATTAATGTTTGAGACGAGTTCTATTTGTGTTGCCTATGGTATCTTTTACTTTTAAACTAGTCTGTTATTTTTCAGTTGCTCCTCTTATCTGAGATATTTGCCTTTTATTTAAACCTGATCTGACACTCTTTATCTTTATTTTTTATTTTTGACACTCTTTATCTTTAAATTGAGATAGTTTTAGTGCTAGTTCTATGTATATTTTTATGTAGTTGAATGCATACTACATACATAATTTTTTTTTTTTGCACTTCTGATTTTGCAACGTGACAAAAGATTCCTTGTCAAAAATCTTCTCATAGTTGATGTTGGTTCTATTTTTCCATTGTTGGGTATTAGGTTGTTCCTTTTGTTGTAATTGTTTCAAGTAATGTTTCAATGAACTACTCTGTATTTTGATTTATTGTAGACTCTCAGAAGTAGAATTAATGAGTCAAAGTACACAAACAGTTATAATAATATGTAATTCCACTTTTTATTAAATTTATTCTGCCATCAGTATCTGAGATTGAATTTAAACAAATATATGAAAGCTTATATATCCCAAAGTATCATCCCCCTTAAAGTGGACATTCTGCACAGATAATTGCTTATGTAACATGCTACAAATTCTGAAACTCCTCTTTATGAGTTGCCTTCAAAGCCTAAAGCATAACTTTTTAGTGATTTTCATGTGGTAATCCTAACTTTTGAGAACAGATTTGATTCTTAGAACTAGGTTTTTTAAAATTCATATCTCATGATTTAGAAAAATAAACTGGATAATATTGTTTTTAATGAAAGTTTTAATATATATCTGCCTAGATAAAGTAGGATTTCAACTTATATCTGTCTGACCTCCAAACCCATGTACTTAACCACTAGACTTACAGTCAGCAGACAAAAGTTATTATGGGTATGGTGCTAGGTGCCAAGAATAGAGTAGGGGTCCAAACAGACGTGCTTCTGGTTCTTATGCTGCTGAGTCTAGCTTATACTCAATATTCTTCCTTCAGATATACTCTTTTAAGCATATTAGTAATGGTACTTTAAAAAACTCATCTTGTTATTTAATACTTAGTACTTATATACACCAAATTATAGCGTGTTGTTTCATTAAAAGCAGAAGGCATTGGGGCGCCTGGGTGGCTCAGTCGTTAAGCGGCGGACTTCGGCTCAGGTCATGATCTCGCGTCAGTGAGTTCAAGCCCCGCGACGGGCTCTGTGCTGACAGCTCAGAGCCTGGAGCCTGTTTCAGATTCTGTGTCTCCCTCTCTCTGACCCTCCCCCGTTCATGCTCTGTCTCTCTCTGTCTCAAAAATGAATAAATGTTAAAAAAAAAAATTAAAAGCAGAAGGCATTAATTCTTTTTATCTTTAAATTGCTATGCATTTGGTGTTGATCAGTTAGTACTTGCTCTAATGAATGTTTCATTTTATATTGATAGCTTTGACTCAAACTCATTTTAGGTAGGGTAACATTATAATTTACTATCTAAGATGGAATATATGATTGCCCTAACTTTATTTAGTGTATTAAAGAAGTAGTTTTACAGGACAGCATATAGGTACTTTGAGGATATTTGAAATGGGATTAGAGGATAGAAAAATTAATCTGATTTTAGAGGACCTCAAGGTAAATTTCTATTTGTGAAAAAATATTCTTTTAAAAAAGTAGAAAATTAATAAATATTCATAAAGTCTCTTTTATTCCACCATCTCTATTTTATTAAGTCAGATTTTGATAATTATAGCCATAGCTTAAAATACAGATTAATCCACTTGAATCCAGTACAGTGGAAGAATTGCTTTAAACATTATGGAAACAGCACTAATTGGTTCTAGACTTATAGAAATAACTTAGTCCTAAATTTTGGGATCTCCAGAAGGAAGATGGGCATTGTACATTTTCAACTCATTTATCTAGGCCTCTAAATGTTAATAGCTTAGATGGTTGAATCATTTCTTAAGCCCTATTTTGTTTTTTTGTAAGTCAACATGAGTATATAACTCAATCAGAAATTTTAGAGGACATCTGGAAAGCATCTGTTATCTCCTGAAATAATTTTATTTTAAACTCAGGATCACATGAACCATAGTAACTTCTTTTGATTAAGAAAAATTAATAATTAAGATATTTAATATGTTACTCTAAAAATGTCAATAACTATTTGAAATACAAAGAGACACTTGGAAAGATTTGTTTGGGGAAATGAAAACCTACCATTTACTCATTTGAAGTGGTTGTTGAGTTTTCCAGATAAAGTTTGTTCTAATAATTACATGATTTTTAAATTAACATAGTGAAATGATGTGAGACATGATGAGACAGGTTAGAGTTAAGAAAATCACAAGACCTCTATTCAAATATAAATATTACTTTGAATTTGCTAAGTTTTACTGATAGTGTCTTGTATGCCATACAGTGGGGTTTCTGTAGCATCATTAATATCAGAATCTTTGGGGATTCTTGCTTTAAATGCATCCAGTTTGATCTCATCATTCCAATTGACAATCTTTAGCAAAACTTACCAAGAAAAGAGATAAAACCCAAATTGCCTATATTAGGAATGAAAGGAGAGGTACCTCTAGAGACCCTAAAGAAATTAGAAAGATTAAAAAAAAAAAACTATGAATATCTCTCTGCTTATAAATTCCGTAACAGATTAAATTGACAAATTACTCAAAAAACACAAATCACCAAAACTCATTAAAAAAAAAATAGCCTGAACTACCCTATATCTATTAAAGAAATTAAATTTATATGTTAAATTGTCTTCCAACAATGACAACAACAACAACAAACTGGTTCCACTGGCAAATTATCCAAAACATTTAAGGAGGAAGTCATATGAATTCTACACAAACTATTTCAGAAGATAGAAGAGGAAAAGACACTTCCTAACTCTTTTTATGAGGTTGGCATTATTCTGATACCCAAAGTGGACAAAGGCATATAAGAAAACAACACAACAGACCAATATATCTCACGAACACAAACATAAAAATCCTCAACAGTATGTTATCAAATTAAATTCAGCAACATATAAAAGGATTATATATCATGACCAAGGGGAATTATCCCAGGAATGTAAGGCAAGTCAACATGGAATAATCAATCAATATAATTCATGATATTAACAGATTGAAGAAGAGAAACCACACAGTCTTCTTAGTAGATGCAGAAAAAGCACTTGAAAAAAATTCAACAACAATTTCTGATAAAAATTAACAGCAAACTAGGAATGGAAGAAAACTTTCCTAACTTGATAATGAGTATATACAAGAACTACAGCTGACATAATGGTAAAAGACTAAATGCTTTCCCTTTAGGATTAGCAACAACTCAGGATGTCTCATTTTATCAATCCTATTTAAGACTGTTCTGGAAGTCTTTGCCAGTGCGAGAAGATAAAAAAAAGAAAGAAAAAGAAATTGCACACAGGCTGGAAAGGAAGAAACAAATTATCTTTATTTAAATGAGTTTATCAAGGTTGCAGATATAAGTTTAATGCATAAAAATCAATTTTACTTTTATATAGAGCAACGAATAATTGGAAATTGAATTTTTAAAAACGGTACACTTTGCAAAAATGAAAAATAAAAATAAAAAACTGTACACTTTATGTAATCACATTAAAGCAATAAAATATTTAGCTACAAATCTAGCAAAATATATGCAGGACCCCTATTTGAAATACTATAAATTACTGGTAAAAGAAGTAAAAAAAAAAAGACTTAAATAAATGAAGATTTATACTATCTTTATGGAGTGAAATAGTATTTTTAAGGTGTTAATTGTTCCTAAACTGATTTACAGATCCAATGAAATTTCCAGTCAAAATCCTAACAGGATATTTTGTAGATATTGGCAAGATGATTCTAAGATATATAAAGAAAAAGCAAAGGACTTAGAAGAACCAAACACTTTTGGAGGAAAAAAGAAAAAACAAAGTTGGAAAATTGACACTATCTGATTTGCTCATTTGCTGATTTGCTTCAGTGATCAAGAGAATGTGGTATGAATGAAGGGAAGGTACATAGATCAATGGAACAAAATAAAGAGTCTAGAAATAGACCCCTATGTATGTGGTAGAGTGATTTTTGACAAAGATGTGAAGACAACTCAATGGAGAAAGGACAGTCCTTTCAAAAAATTATGCTATAGTAATTAAATATTGATATGCAAAAATAATGTACCTTGATATATACTCCATACTTTATACCAATTTTACCTTAAAAGGTATCATAGGTATAAATGTAAATAGCAACACTGTCAAAATTTTGGAAGAAAACATAGGGGAAAATCTTTGTGACCTTGGGTTAGGGCAAGAATTCTTAGATACAATATCAAAATCACAATCCATATTGTAAGAAAATGAAAACAGAAGCCATAGGCTTGGGAGAAAATCTCCAAGAACTTGGATCCAAACTACATAATGAAAACTCAAAAATAAGAAAACAAACAGTCCAATTAAAAAATAGACCAAAGATTTGTACAGACAGTTCATTAGGAAGATATACAGATGGTAGATATCCACATTAAAATATGCTCAATACCACTGATCATTAGGGATATGCAATGGAAGACTACAACATGATACAATTAGTCATTAATTAGAATGGCTACTATCAAAGACTGATCATTCCATGTGTACAGGACTGTGTGGAACAATGGGAACTCTCATAGTTTGCTGGTGAGAGGGCAAACTGGTACTTTGGAAAACAGTTTAGCAGTTATTACAAAATTTAGCACATTTACATTACAACCCTGTAACTCAAGTTATACTTATTTAACTAAGTGAAATAAAAAAAATCTGTGCTACATAAAAACCTGTATATGAATGTTATAGCAGCTTTATACCTAATACCAAATCCTACAAATAATCCAAATGTCCCTCAACTGGGGAATGGATCAACAAACTATGGTATATCCATACAATGAAATGGTACTCATCCATAAAAAGGAATGTATTATTGGTACATGCAATAACTTGGATTAATCTCAAAAACATTATGCTAAGCAAAAAAAAGCCAGATTCAAAGGCTATATACCATGTGATTCCATTTATATGATATTCTAAAGAAGTAAAACTATAGGGAAAGGGTACAGATCAATGGTAGGCAGGCACTAAGAGTAGGGGGAAAGCTTGACTCCAAGGAGATAACCCAAGGATTTGAGGAGGAGGTGGTTGATGGAACTGTTTTGTATTTTGTTTGTGGTGATCATTACTCAACTCTGCGCATTTGCCAAAACTCATAGCATGGGGTACTGGAAGGAGATAATTTTCTACTTGTAAATTAAAATAAAAAAATGTATTCATGTCTTGATTTTTTAACTTGTACCATCCCCTGATCATTTTTGTGCATGGTAAGTTTTTTGACTTCTCCCCAGCTGATTCAGAAAGGAGTTTCTCAAAAGCACACCTACACTTTCAGTTTAAAAATTGCTTTGTAGTTATATGAGCAAAAAGATAACTAAATGCCACTTTGGGGGCCAAGATTTAGCTGCATACGGTAAGTCTTACTAAAAATATAAAGTTTAAACTGTTATTTAATTAAACTATGTTACAAACTATAAAAACAATATTGATTTATTACTATAGTTGTATTCTCTGTACAATGGTTTTAAAAGGATTGTGTGGTATATAGCTTTCACTAATCAGAGCAATCAACGTAGCAGAGAACAGAGAAGGATCCAAAGGATCCAACTGGTCACTTCCACTCTCAGGAAACAAGCAAGAAGAAGTGAACCATCCAAGGGCTAATGGACAAGAGAATGTCTTGATATTCATTAATTTTTCTGAGCAAGACTAATGGTCACACTCACTTTTTCTTCCTGTGCTACAGCCAATCACTTATGGTGACATAGCAGAATAGAATAGATAAAAAATTTCCATGGAATCCAAAACTGTGACTCCATACCAGTGATGACTTCTTTTCCCTGGACATCATTGTAAGTGGAATGTTGAATTTTATAGTTCACATCACATCCTATGATGAGAGGCATTAAAAAAAAGAAATTAGGATTTAAGATGCAAAAGCATCAATGTCATGGGCCTGGTAAAATCTACAGAGGGACAACAGGATGTTATGGCAGATCATCGATGTGGAGGTAAGGCATATTTAGGTTCAAATCCCACCCTGTCACTTACTAGATAATTAGGCAATTACTTAACATCCGTGAGGCTCAGTTTCCTTGCTCTTAAATTGGAAATATAGTATAGTACTCATCACAATGAATTGTTATGAGAATTGATGAGATGATGTAGAGGGCTCCATTTAGTATTTTGCACAGTGAAGATACTCAGCAAGTAATAGTTTACTATTATGATTTTTTTCTTTGAGAGAAAGAGAGGGAGGGCAGCATGCAAATGAGTGAGGGGCAGAGAGAGAGAGAGAGAGAGAGAGAGAGAGAGAGAGAAGTGGGGCTCACCCGGGGCTTGTGTTTTAACCGAACCCAGGCTTGTGCTCCTGCTCATCCAAAGCAGGGCTTGAGCTCATGCAAAGTAGGGGTCAAGCTCACCCTATGGGTTCAAGCTCACTCCATGTGGGACTCGAATTCACGAACTGGGAGATCATGACCTGATCCAAAGTCAGATGCTTAACAACTAAGCCATCCAGGCCCCTGTGATTATGTCTTTGTAAATCAGCATGGAATAACTAAAGTGACTATCTTTAAGTTTCTATTATCCCTTCTATTCTAATACCCATTAGTGTATGACTTTGGGCACATTACATAATTTCTCTTAGTTTTCTCATGTATAGAATGAGGATTAGCATAATAGTACCTATTTCATAGTACTGCTGTGAGGATTAAACAATTTAATTCTTCTAAAACTCTTAGTACAGTGCCTTACACATAGTACATAGTAAACATTAACTGCTACTATTATTACTACTATTATGCTATTTTTATTAATCTCAACCAAGGATTAACATATACTAACTGAGTACTATTATGGGTCCAAAGTGTTGGTAAAAGAAAATATTGGTAAGCTCTAGTGAATACCAAACTGCATTGTATTGAGTCTAAGTTCTCACACCTACTCAAAATATTTGATTAATTAATGAAGGTGTTCATTAGTAATTCAGTAACTAAATATGTCTGACCTCAACTTGTATGATCTGTCAGGATGGACAGTGAACCTGTGAGGAAGAATCAGGAAGAACAATATTCATATATTGAGAGAAATTCATGGGGAGAAAAAAATGTCTCCTAGGCTGGAACAGACATAGAGACAGAAGTGGAGCAAGGTACATGTAGAAAATCAAATTTCCACCAGCAGTAGAATAGATACAAGAAGCTGCAATATAATAAAGTAATACAATGGAGTATTATACAGCAGAGAAAATTAACTCATTATACCTCTCTATCAATGTGAATGAATCTCACAAACAGAATATGGAATGGGATAAGCAAGTCACAAAATAAGAGTCACTATTATTCTATTTATATAAAATTTAAAGACAGGAAAAGCTAAATTACATTGTTAAGGGATAACATATATAAGTGATAAAACTATTAATAATGATTATCACACAAGTTAGGATAGTGGTTATATCACGGGAAGGGAAGGTCTCCTGAAATATTAACTTTCTATCATTTTGTAATATGTATGTGGGGGTATGGGGGACCTTGGTATGTGCTTTATAACAGTCTCTTTAAAAGTACATGTATGCTTTACACATCCTTTTTTATGGATGACATATTTCACAATAAAAAGTAAAATCACTTGAAAGTAAGAGTGAATGGGGTCAGGAAGTCAGCCAGCCCAACCAGAGGATATTGTATGTTGTGGAATAGCAGGAATTAAAACAAATTAGGTGATATTTAATCCATTTCTTTTTGAGTGCTAAATGGCATCCAATTGGTTGCTTTTTTCCCTTTGTAAGCTTAAAAATCTCACCTTCCTCAATATATAGAAACAAATCATGGAAGTCATCAAGCAGAGTCAAGGGGTCACAACAGAGTGTATTGACACCTCCAAGAGGAATGTTACCTCTGACACCTAGCTAGCTGGGCTGGGGTATCAGGCGCAAGGCAAAAGTGAGGCGTTGATAGCTGGGAGTTGTCTATCGATATTCAGGGCTTCCTCCTCACAATCGAGGCCCTTATTCCTGTTGACAAATGACACCCCACCGAAGGAGATGATGGAATTCATTCTGCTATCAAGGGTATGACTGAAGCAGAGTCTGGTAAGTCCTCAGTAGGGAAATGGAAGAGATCAAGTGAGGATAAACCAAAGGAATGTACTTCTACTAGGAAGATCAGAAAGAGATATAGGCTGATATACGTGCAAGTTCAGACACTTGGAGTTTATCTCCTGTGTCCGAAATCTGCCCCAGACATTCCATTACTCATTGCTCTTTTTCTTTTAATCCTGCTGTCAAGGAAATAAGCTGTAAACTGAGCAGGTGGGTACGAAAATCAATAAGTTTAACATTGTATTTGAATGCCTCTAGACTTTAGCCTGTAAGGAAAAGTTCATTCTGAGCCCCTTACTATCTTTTAGTGGTAAGCCAGCTAAGACCTGGATATTTGGAGGTATTTCTGTGTTATTTGGGTTCAATTGAAATCTCTCTCTCTCTTTCTCTGTCTGAAATTATTCTAGAACAAGTTAAATGTCCAAGGCTTAAATAAGAGGAATAGTAGGATAGCATAGCAGCTAAATCTTACAGCTGTAAATAAAGTTCTAGAAACTTCATAATTCCTCAACAACCTTAAAAAATGATATTTTTCTAGATAAGAAAACTGAGGCTCTATGAGGTTAAATAATTTGACCAAGAATATAAGTGACACTAGGATACCAACTCAGTTCTGCCTAAACACAAAGCAAAAGTGATGGGTGTAACTAGTTTCTTAAGAAGAAGAAAAGGACTTTAAGAGGAATGTTATCAGAGCTGTTCAGAGAGGTGGGAGGGTAGTTCCCAGAGGGATTGGTGTATCTAGGGGGAGGCTTTCTAAACTCACAGAAGATTAGGAGTTGGAGATGTTTACTGGTGCGCATAAGGTGGCAGCAGCTGAGTCTTCAGCATAGTATATTTGGACTTAGTCCTCTAAGACAGCAGTTTTGATACCATTTATGCCTCCACACTGCCATTGAAATTTGGGCAATCACTTCCCCAACTGCAACATATTATAATATATTGAAGTTGAAAAAATAAGTGAGTATACCTAGACCCATAATAGCCTGATACATGGAAGGAGGGAAGATACCAGTGTCAAGCTATATGCTTAGTATTTATATATCTTCATTTCTTTTGTTTCATGAGATAAAAATAAATATAAATAAAAGTGCTAACATTTTCTTCCTACGCCTCATTGGATTATCTTGGCATCCTAAAGCACACATTCAAGACACCTGGGGCCCTCTGTCCAGGAGATGCTTCCCAGAAGATGGCAGAGTGATTCTGAGTCTAGTTTCAGGGACTTAAGCTGAATGGGACACAGGAAAGTCTAGGAGAAAGGGATTCCAGCTGGAGATCTCGACTTCGGCTGATGGTCAGCCACATTAAATACATCAAGAAAGGCATTTAGTTAGATACACTTTGAAGGTGGACAATAGTTAGGAGAAGGAGATGCTATATGGAGTCTGAACAAGAGCTCTCCTGCGAAATGTCTTCTAATTTTTAAATATAAAGAGACCTTTGTTTTATCTGAGAGTGGCTTATGATGGACATCACAAATTCAGATGCTTAAAGTGGCCTCAATTAGTGAAGTGAGCTGGCTATACATGGACGCTGTCTTTTTGTTGCCTCATCTTGATGAGAAACATGTTCTACTCTAAGTAACAACATGCATGAAGGTATGTGACATGTGCCACTCAGTCTCCATGCAGGGAAGCAATTGGGAGTGAGGGGAAGATGTGAATTGGAAAAGTCATACGTCATTTAAAGGGGGCAGTGGCTACTCGTGTCCAGTTGGTCACTGCAACATGGGCCCATTTCTTGGGTCTTCATTTCTTATTTTTGGCTGCATTTCTTATTTTTCAAAATAGGCTAGAAATCAGGCTTTAAAGTAAAACTCTCTCTCTCTCTCTCTCCCTCTCCCTCTCTCTCTCTCTCTCTCGAGATTTTTAGACTCGAGAGAGAGTTTTTAGACTAAAAACCTCTCAAGGTTTTTAGACTCGAGAGAGAGAGAGAGAGAGGGCGCACACTTGAGTTTTTTGACAACGGTGTAATGGCCACAGAATGCCTTCAGCCTAAATCTGTCCTGCAGGCAACTGGTTTGCAACCTTGGACTTATTCCAGTGCTGGAAACCTGGGCTTGCAACCTGGGCTTTCCCTGAAGCCTCCAGGGAATTGACTGGCTCTGGCTTTCTTGGGGAAGCCTTCCTGGCCAGATTGGCTCTCCCAGTTGTGCTTTCTCTAGTCCTCTGTATACCTCCATTCTTCTTTTCCACACATTTTCTTGGTAATCACATGTTTGATGCCTTTCTTTCCTGCTACTCTGTAAGTTCATGAAAGAAGGAACCATTTCTGTGTTAATCATTGAGTTCTCTGAAATCTGACTGGCTGAAGACAGTTGTGTGTAGAAGGTTGACTAGAGAGTGTACTTGGGAGCACTAGGTGGGCAAGGGAACAGCATTTGGCTGAGAGATAATAAACAACTTTTTATAGCCATATATAGTTTATAATAAATGATTTATGTTATTTATTTAACGTAAAGATATGAAAATGGGTGTTTATTTGAAATTATATTAAATTCATATTATTTAATTTTCTTTTATATAAATGCTATTATTTAAACCAAAGCAATAGAACTAGGTAACTGTGGCCATTAATGATTAATAATAGGACTAATTGAAAAACCATATGTGTGAGGAAAAGTTAACAATGTTTTCATAATATTTCTTTGCTCTGATACTATGACTTATTTTAACTCTTATTATATATTAAACAATTTCAGGCTATCTTAGTGTATATTTGTAAGATTCATACTAAACAGATGTTACCTATATCTAATAAAAAGATAACAGTGAGGTTTTTCTTTCTGTCTTATGATACAGTGGGGTAATTTTAGTCTTTCAGTTTCCTTTTCCAATAATACTTCTCTGAACTGCCTGCAAACTTTTCTTTAGGGCATACTTTTATTTTTTATGTAGTGGTAAAAGTAAATATAGTCAAATGTAAAAGTCACATTGACTTGCCGCTCTGCTGTTACTAAGCCTACATCACATTGATTCCTGATGTCAGTCCAACGTGATGATCTGAATATTTTCAACAAAAGCATCTGAGCATTGAATACTTGGGGTTTTACTCACAAGTAACACCAGGTTTTTAGACTTGTAAGAATTCATTTCTATCTCTCTCAAGATGTCCATTCAGTTTGAATCCACAGACTGATTTTGATAGACCAGCTGCCTATCAATCAGATAACCATTTAGAAGTTAATCATGTAAGTTGTCCATATTTAAATTGTCTATCATTTTAAAACACTCTTAATCATGTCACCATAACTTAAACCTCTCTTTCTTGGGGAAAAGGATTTTAAAACAGACAGGTAGTTTGAACTTGTGAAATTAAAGTTGGATTCCAAATAAGGTACAGTTTTAGTGAAGAAATGAGAAAGTCCTGTTTAATTTGGCTGCCATTTTCTGAGTTCTAAAGCGGTCTTATTTCCAAAATATGAATTTTTTTTCCTTGTATGAATTTCATTGCAGCCTACATGGAACGTTGAACAATACCTGCATAGCCACTTCATCTTTTTCTAGGTTCCTTATAGCCTCTTCAAAGATCATCAAACAGTTTCAAAGGAACAGCATCTACATTTCTGCTTTACTGTAGTCTTTTTTCCATTCACACCTTCGAATTTGCAAATTAGAAGGCATTCTTCTTGTGCCACGCTTTGAAAATATGATTTTATGGCAAGCTAATATTTTAATATGGCTGGCAACAATGATATCCATCTTGTAGGCACATGTCTAAGGGGCAATCTTCCATTTCTATAAAGTCAATAATCTCATTAAGTGCTTTTATACATTTACATGTTTTACACATTTTGAAAAGTGACCTATGTTTTCATTATGAAAGCCTCAATATTATAGGTAAGTAAATCACATTCCTTTTTTTTTTTTTATTAGTGTTATGTACAAGATGTGTAGAACATTTAGCAGGTAAGATCTCATGTGCTTTGATAAGAAGTTTATAGATCAAGGGATGCCTGGGTGGCTCAGTTGGTTGAGCATCCAACTTAGGCTCAGATTGTGATCTCCTGGTTCTTGAGTTTGAGCCTTGCATCAGGTTTGCTGCTGTCAGTGCAGAGCCTGCTTTGGATCCTCTGTCCCCACCTCTCTCTGCCCCTCCCCTCATGCTCTCTCAAAATAAGTAAATATTAAAAAAAAGAAGTTTATAGATCGAGTAGAATTTTCCAAAATTTATATTTGTACAGTATATCTGCTGAATCTGCAGCTAGATGAGCAAATCTAGTTCTATTTGAACAAGATAACAGCAACCTTTTGTATGTTCTGTAATTTCGTTAAAATCTTCATAGGAATCAAGAACATAATTTAAAACTCCATTGTTCAAATCAAAATACCTAGGGGTCAGGGGGAACATCTTTTGTTTCTTGCCATGATTCAATTTATCACTTACACTATAGAAAGTATGATCATTGGTAAGATCTGACAGAATCTGACTGCTGGTTGCCAGAGAGTGGTTGGGGGTGGGTGCGTGGGTGGGTGAAATGCATGAAGAGTCAAAAGTCACAAACGTCCAGTTACAAAATAAATGTCATGGGATGTAACGTACAGCACGGTGACTGTACTTAATAACACTTTTTTGCGTATTTTAAAGTTGCTAAGAGAGTAAATCTTAAGAGTCCTCATCACAAGAAAAAAACATTTTTTAAATTATGTATGGTATGGTGGTGGTGGTCATTTCTTAATCAGTGATTGAATGACCACTAGTTTCAGTTAAGTATTAGTATATTTTGGGGAGATGAAGAAACTATTGATTGATTTCAAAGTGCTTGCCTGTTTCATCCCTAACTTGGGAAAGTTTTCATATCTTCCCTTCTCCACCATGTGCGACCCCAAATCCTTTTTTGCATATCACACCAATATTATACCAGCCGTATTCTCTGTTTTGGTGTGGCCATGTATTCAGTATTTTAAAAAGTGCTTCTAGCAGTATGAAAGACCAAACCCTGAGCTGTATCTCATACTGGGACACTTGAAATCAACATTTAATCCTCAACTACTTAATGGAGTTTATTCTAATTTCTAGACAACTGTTCAATTTTCCTACATGCTGCCTGAATAGGAAGCTGTATGAAATAAAAGGGAGGCCCTGACAGGAAATTGCAGTGAGTCCTGGATTCACTTAGTACTGCACAATGGAAATAAATAAAAGCCACCTCCTCCCTTCTGTTGGTCCATTTCCCCTTTTGGATGAGCAAATGGGAATCATCTTTAGGGCATTATGTATTCACTGAGGGGCTGTGACCTTAATCCATAAAGCCCTATAGAGTTTATGCTTTGATTTTCTTAAAGCCTGCCTCCCCTATACGGTGTTGCAGACAATCAAAACTGCCCTGCAATGTGCTTGCCAGCAGTTCACAATTTCAGTGGACCTAAGACTGAGCCATCTGGTAAATAGGGCTTGTCATAGAGATTCCCCTTAAGGTGATCTGACCACACCACAGTTTGCCTGGGAATCTCCCATCTTGCAATAAAACTGAGACAGTTTTTAGAATTCTCCTTGGATTACAGGAGAATGGAGTAAGTAACAAAAATATGATTGTTGATCCACTGCAGTAAAGTCTTCACAAAGAAGTTACACTTTTCTAAATAGTGGTATTTAGCGGCTTCTTGCTGTTAAAAGGGCATAAATAAAGTTTAAATTCAACTAGAGGTATAAGGAAACAAACAAATGTTTTCGGAGAACCTACCATGTGTTAGGAAATTAATGTTTTCTCATTTGACCCTCACAACTCTATGCTGTAGATATCATTATTCCTATTCTACAAGTGAAGAAACTGGCTTAGTGGTGTTAAGTGACCTTTCCAAAGGCCCATGGATAGTAAGGCATAGACTTGGGATTCAAATTCAAGTGCACAGGCTCCAGACTCTATGTCTTTACACCCTCTTACCCAAATAATAATCTCTTTCTGAGCTTCTTACTTCTCATCTTGGCTTCAATTCATTTCTTCTGTATCCTCTTTACTTTTCATACATGGTCCACGAGCTTGTTGTTTTTTATAATTTCTCCTCTTGATATTCTCTTTAAATTCTTCTTTTAACTACTGTGTTTTTAGTTCCCTTTCTCATCTCCAACAGCTTAAGTCACTGTCCTCTTTCCTAGAGCAATGTATTGTTGTCCTAACTGGTCTTACATCTATTATCTCTTGTAAGTCTGTTCTCCACACACAATGTAAAGGAAATCATTAAATTATACCATTCAGTTGTTCAAAATTCTGCGATGAGCTCACATCACAGCCTAGAGTCAAATTCCCTCTTTAATGACTAAGAAGGTGTTTGTGATCTGGCCTCCATTCCCCTTTCTCGTTGTGTCTCCTGCCACTGCTCCCCAGGCTCCTCTCACTGCAGCCACACTGGTCTTCTGCAGGGACTTGTAAACCAAGCTCATTCTTGCTTTTTCACTTGCTGCTCCTTTGTCTTCCATCTGGTCTTTTCTTCGTTCACTTTCTGACTTGGTTTAGGTCTCTGATCACACTTTCCCTGAGAAGAGAGGTTTCGTTGACTCTATCTCTAAAATACCTGCCAGCTAGTTCCACTGTATGCCTTGCCCTAGCATTTGTCATTCACTACCTAGATTTATCTTAGTTTTGAACATGGATTTATTCTCTTTTGTGTCTTTTCCCTGCGACTTAAATATAGGCTCTATGGTAGCAGGGACCCTTTCTGTCTTGTTTATCACTGCATCCCAGAGCCTATAGGACATGCTGTAGTACACACTCAGGAGATATTTGTTGAGTGCATAAAGATATACTTTCACAAATGCCTCAATAATATTCAAGGTAATCTTAGCACATTGCTTTTCTGGTCTCTGAATTATTTCTTCACTACATTTTTAAAAATTTATGTTTATTTGTTTTTGACAGAGAGACAGAGTACAAGTGGGGGAGGGGCAGAGAGAGAGGGAGACACAGAATCCGAAACAGGCTCCAGGCTCTGAGCTGTCAGCACAGAGCCCAACATGGGGCTCGAACCCACAAACCCTGAGATCATGACCTGAGTTGAAGTCAGAAGCCCAACCTACTGAACCACCCAGGTACTCCTCTTCACTACTCTCATTTATTGTCTTTTTCAGTTAAACCCCTATTCTAGCAACTGATCATGTATTGCCTTATGATGTATTTTATATTATTTAAATAGCTTTTATACAATATTGCTATAGTTTGTGTGTTTCGGTTTTTATCTTGTGGATAAGCACCATGGTAGTTTAAGCATGATCTGTACTAATCTTAGTATTTCTCATAGCAACACAGTCCATTAATACCACATAGTAGGAAATCATGGATGCTCTGCTATTTGGCGATTGATTTAATGAGATATTAAATACATTCTATATACTAGACAATATTCTCAGTGCTTTGTCAACATTATTTCTTTTATCCTTATGACAACAAGCTGAAGTAACCTCATTTTGCAGATAAGAACTATGATTCAGAAAGAAATGACTTGGTTTATTAAGGTTGTACACCTAAGAAAAAGTGAAGTGAGTCTTAAAAATAGATAGCAACTTTAAAACAAATGCTCTTTTCACTAGAGACTATAGCTATGCAGTAAATCTCTGTTAATAATTAGATTCATTCATAAAGTACAATGACTCTCAAATCATACTGAGCTACCTTATTTCCTATGGGGGAAGAGGAATGTGCTGAGTGGAGTATGTTGCTTTTGATTATTATCTTTATGCTCTGTGCCTCCAGGGTTATGTAAAGAAGGACTGAAAAGGCAACTGGATCTACTCAACAGAAAATTTAAAATCACAAAACAAGCAGGTGCACAGGTCAGGTACAATTGTGACTCAATTCTCATTATTTGGGTTCCATATTACTTGAGACCCTAGACATACTATGTTGCTTTCCCCTTTCCTTCCCATGACCATTATCCTTAATCAGACCTGAAGCCCTGAAAAGAGAAGCTCTAATTAGAATTGAGAAATTCAATACGGAGCTGAAGGAAAAAGAATCACTCATTGGCTAGCCACATTCCAATTCTTCACAGTTGTCCAAACCTGTCTATAGACCTGATATATTTGCAAGCATGACATCATTCAAGGTCCCTCATAGAACCAAAAATACAGAACCCCTGCCTAAGATGGGGAGCAACATACAATGGTTATTTGATGATTTGGTGGAGCTTGACTTTTTAGGAGATCTTTAGATTTGCTGATTTTTTTTTTTTTTTTTTTTTGCTGAACTTTCTTATGTAAGCTGAATTTTCTAAATGCTATTATAAATCAGTGACTCTCCAAGGTTTAATATGCTTAAGAATCACCAAGGTATCCTGTGTGAAAAAGCAGATCCTAGGGTCATCACTGCCAGAAATTCTAATGTAGTAGACCTTGGGTGGAGCTTGGGAATCTGAGTCTTAAAAAAGTTCCCCCAGATGATTCTGATAACACATTATCCATAAAGATATATATCAGTCTAAAACACCTTTCCCCCTCAGATATTTTAACTCTGAAATTATGTTTTATATTTTTGAATAATATATTCTTTCTCACAGGAGTACGGAAGACAATTGAATATTTTATTGTGTTAATATTAGAGACTCAACTCCAAAATGATAATCAGTCAAGAGATTTCTCTTGTAATGATTTATTCGAGTCTTTTTTTTTTTTTTGTCTTCTATGGCTTTTAATGCACTGTCAATCTTTTAAATTAGACATCAGCCAAGCATTAGCTCACCATCTATATTATTAAGTACTAAAAGCTGGCCCAGCATTCTGGCAAGAAGGAATGAGCTGTAAACAGTGAGGCCTGACAACCAAAATGGTGTGAAGTGTTTAGATCACCTTGGGGGGAATCTTGGCACTAATGTCAATCCTAATTCCCAGAAGGTTCCTTTAGTGTCACACGGTGGGGAAACCATGAGCAGACACACAGTAAGAGAAGTTTGCTGTTATACATACATGTGACATCTTTTGGGGATTTTCATACTGCTTTCATTACACTAAATTACAGAAAATGATATTTATCCCATAAGGTATGAATTGAAGCAGACATGTATGTTATTAAAATGGTAAGCTATGAAAAGCACCACACAAATGGTATGAACAAAGTTCTCAGACACTGTAAAGAACAGAGAGGATGACATTCGAGCTAGGCCAAAGAGTATAAGCAGCCTTTCATCAGACAGAGATAGAACAAAAGCCTTTTATAGAGAAGAGCTACCTTAGGATAAAACAAAATAACAGCAACTAACATTTATGGAAACTTATTATTTGCTAGACACTGCTATAAGCATTTATGTTTTATTTGATTTAATTCTCAAAAACCTATATGTAATGGGTGCTGTTATTATTCTCAATATACAGATGAAGGAACCCAGCTGTGTGCCTATGTGTGGAATACTCCTGGGTAGCAGGAACATGTCAGGAGTAGCAAATGGCATGGTATGACCTGAATCAACAGAGAAGGTATCAAAGGTAGGCTGGGCCGGGTGACGAAGTACCTTCATGAGATGGTGATGAAGTGCTTTCCATGGAGGGTTTTGTTCTTGTTTTTTAAATTAGTGTTTCTTATTACACAAGTAATATCTACACATACTTTGAAAATCTGCAAACAGCAAGCAATGAAAAGAAAATTTGGCCCCACAGGTCCTCTGTTCCACAGCCCTTCTCCCAAGAACAACTATGATCGCTAACTTCTTGTGTATCTTTGTAGAACTAGTCTATGCAGAAGTATCTTCTTTCTTCTTCCTTTGCTGAACACACAGGCACATGCTATACAAACTTGCGTCTTGAGATTGTCCCATATCAGCACATTTGGCACATTCAGATCTGTCTCATTCTTGTCTCCAGCTCCATGTTCTCCAATTATGTGGTTGAATCATGGTTTATTTAACCAATCCACTAATGATAGACATTAAATGTGTTGCCAGTCCATACACAGCACTGATTTGAAGATTCTCATCTTTGAAAATGTGCAAGTATTACTTACAGGAGATGCTCCTGGAGGCAGCATTTCTGTGCCCCCGGGAAAGAATTTAAACAGTGAAATGGCATGAGCAAGTTGGCCTTTGAGAGCCACCAGTCTGGCAGCTGTGTGGAGGTGTGTAGAGGTGTGTGGAGCTGTGTGGAGGATGGAATGGAGCTGTGTGGAGGCGTGTGGAAGTTGGAGTGGAGGGAGGAGCATGCAGAAGTGAGCAGACTGGGAGTCTCTGGTATTTCCTCAGGAGGGAGCCGGTGCGAGCCGCTGGCAGCTCAGCAAGTGGACGGTTGGATTGGAGTAGTTTCTGGAGGGAATAACGGAAAGAGCCTTTGCACAGACTCTCTGCTCTCCTTTTCTCCTTTGTGCTTCCTGTTTCTTGCCCAGTTCTTTTGACCAGATAGGTAGCACCTGTGAGCAGAAAGTGTGCCAACTTTGAGTGTCAAGTTATATGTTTTTAGTATTTTGAAATCAATAATGACAGAGAATTTAGGGAGCCAATGAGCACTGGGGAGAAATGGGGGAAGACCCTTTTCAGAAATGTTCCAGAAGTGATAGGCGAGTTACCTTAGCTGTCCCATATGCTCTCATTCTACCAGGGCATGGTGGATGGAGCTGGGTGCCTGTGCATCTTTTCATTTCTCTTTTTCTTTTCTTTTCTTATGCCCTTTGCATTCGAGGGTAACTACCATACCCTCATTAAGCCCCGTGACTTCTTTCATTCCTTGCCTAGTCATAATCTTAATTACCCCTGCTTAAAAAAGCTTAACCTACTTAAAGGAGAAATAACAAACTAATCCTAGTTTGACAACACATGTACATTGCATCTGGCATTAGGGGCAGCAGGGTTTCCCGGGCATCTACCACTGAGCAGCCTCGGAGTGGAAAATGCAGACGTGAAGGCTCACGGCCACGGCCCCTGGCAGGCGTGGGGTCAGTCTAGGGAAGGCTCTCACTCACCCCACGCCTGAGCTCCAGAGTACTCCATGACCCATGTGGCCCAGGGCCCTAAAACCTTCTGTAACCCAGAAATGAAGCAGAACTCCTCCTGGTATGGTTGCAAGTCAATTAGAATTTGAGAAACACAAAACTGAAAGCCAAAGAGGATTGGCTGCCAGTCACACAGCCAGCGTGCCCTTCTGCCAGGGCACGCCTGCTCCTGATATGAACGCCAAGGTTTATTCTGTTCTGGGGGGGGGGGGGGGGAAGGCCTAAGTGTTGCTGCGCACACCACTTTGGCTCAGAGGGAGACCCAGAGCAGGCACACACCCAGGTTGCACACAGCAGGCAGGTTTGACTGCGCAGGCTTTGGGAGACAGGAGTCCCTGTTCATTGCAGGGGAGGTGGCGGGCAGGGGCGGGGAGGATTCTGCAGCTAGGCAGTCTGCTAGGCAAATGGTGCTCACAATATGCTCTGGGCCTCCCAATGTTTCCATTTTAATTACTATTGTTCTATTTTCCTGGGGGAAGAAGAAAGAAAAAGGAAAATTATGACTAGGATCTTTCAGGTGGTGAGGCATGTATGGTTTTTAGAGATGAAATTGACTTTATTCAACACACCTTTTTCTGATTTTCACATTGAAATTCAGAACAGGTGAAGGAGTAAGGAAATGGAAGAGGTAAAAGGGGGAGAAGAGAGAAGATGCAGTAGGTTCTCAGCTCACTTCCTGCTTACATGCCTGGAAAATTTCAGCTTCCCAAGGCACAGCTTCCCAAACAGGGTGGATTTCAGGTGTGTCAAAATATTGATCCTTTCAGCTCACAGGTGGCAGGACAGGGTCAAAAGGGGCCTCAGCTGCCTTTTCCATGTAGCCCAAGTCACTTTCAAATATAATCCTTTTCTATCTGGACTGAGATGGAAATTTTTGAAGAAAGTAAAAAGTACTGTCTTAGAACCTAACGGTCCCAACTACTTGGATAGAAACACAGTGTGGCTGTTTGGCCTCATCAAACCTCTAGTTTGCTAGGTTGTATGTATGTGTATATGTGCATGTGTGTATACACATATATGTGTACATATTCATATGTGTAGAAATGTGTGTCTGTATATTGATCTATTTCTTTATATCTATAGAGAATTAAAGTTAATCAAGCATTGTGGCTAATAGCATATGCTTTGGAGTCTAGCAGACTTGGTTTGAAACTCAGCTTTACAGTTTCTTATTGTATGACCTTGAACAGATTACTAAATCCCTCTGCTTCATTTCTTGGGGGATAAATACCTACCTTTCACAGTCATGACCTTGAGCAAGTCACTTAAACGTTTTGCTCTTCAGTGTCTTCGTCTGCAAAATGGGATAATAATAGTTCCTACCTCATAATTTTGCAGAAAGGATAAACATGTTAACTGATATATTAGTATATCAATTAATGTATATCAATCACTCAGAACATTGCCTCGTACCTGGTAAACTATGAAGCTGTGAGTTCTCAGTATTGTTAATCATCATCATCATCATGTAAAGTGTTTAGCACAAGGGCTTGTATACGTGATAGCTATCATCATCACCATCATCATTACTATAGTTTACTTTGGGGAAGAGAAGTGGTTTTTGTTCTCACTACAGAAAACCAAACTGTGTGCAGCTCTGACATCGTGAAAGCAGCTGCTGAGAATGTAGGGGATAAGAGTCTTGCTGGGGCAAGTGTAAAGTACATAATACAAGTCACCCTTACAGCCTAGAGGGTGAGCTCCATTGTGGGATTCTTACCTAGTCAGAAGTCTCTCCTCTTTACTCCTTTCTCCCCAGTCTCCATTATAGTCCCGTCTTTGTTAAATCACTTATCCATTAATTTCGCAAAAAAAAAAAAAAAAAAAAAAGGAATATTTGTGTTCTTTGGAGCCCTTGCATGCCTGTTGCCAAATCCCGAGTCCATTGCCAAGGAAGCATTGCTTGGGGGCTAGCTGACCTTGCCTTAGCGTTCCCACTTAGCTGCTCTCTGCACTGGGGATGAAGGAAGCAATGTTCATGGGAGAGTGTGTGAGCAGTCAGCAAAAGATGGGGGGGGGGGGTAAAGTGTTATTAGAAACAGGAGAGAATTGCTAACAAATTGAGCTTTCAAGCAGGAAATTAAAGAAGCAATCAAGACTGAGAACAGGTGGGTATGCACAGCCCAGAGGTCTTGAAGCAGAAATACTGTTCAGGAGTGTGGCATGACAGATTGACCCTCTGGACTTCCTGTTGCTACCTGTCATCCGCTCATGGGGTCAGCCTACATGGTGTCTAGGAATCACAGCAGAGAGCCATCACTTGGTGAAGAGTAAAGCAGGAATGGTCTTCTTGGTTTCCCCTCGTTTCTGCCCTATGCTTTCTCAATAGGCAGGTAGCTGTCAGAAGGAGGGCACAAGTCAGAACTTGAATATTCCATCTGGAGTTCATTCCAAAGGTCCCAGGACAGCAACCCTGCCTAGGGGCTGGGATAGCTACGTGGGCTTCATATAGACCTGAGTTGAAGTCCTAACTTTTCTCTGCAACTGGATGACCATGCTCAAGTTTTTAATTTCTCTAGCCCTTGGGACCCGCTTCTGACAAATGGAGTTCAAGCCAGTTGCATACCCTACAGTGTGCCTGAATAAGTTAATGTATAGAAAGAACTCACCACAGTGCTGCATCATGGGTGCTTAAAAAATGGTAGCTGTTCTTATTCTATCATTGTTAACATTAATGTCACATACACTGTTCTTCAGTGGGTCTTCCTACTGCCACCTCTGAGACAAGATCTTTTTCCTTTTTTCACTCACATCTGCTGGCAGCTTTTTGCTGGCCTTTCTTGACTCCATACTTGAACACTGCAACTGATTTTGCTTTTGATCTGGATTTTACTTGTATGCACATGTTTATTCTTTGTGATAGTTCCTGGACCCTGAGCTCTCCTTGAGCTACCCTGATGAGAAGTGAGGTCAGGAGAGAACTCACAGTCTCAGATCTCATCTCCTGCTTTGATTCCTCCACAGTTTTTTTCCTGCCACATCCAATATGACAGAGGAGTCTTAAAAACTACAGATACACTCATGGGGCACTTGCTTGGGGCAGAAAAAGGGAAACAATCCCTCCCCATGGAATGATCTCTGAGAGAGAAGGTGGAAGGGAGGCTGGGTTACACAACAGGGGAAAATGCCGTGAAATCTTGCTGTCAGTAGGTTAGCACTGGCAGTTATTTTGGTTTTTGGCTTTGAAACTGCTATGCAATTCAGCTACTGAGAGTTTAGATTGCTGTTTGTTGATGAAGGGGGATCATAAGCCCAACCAAGTTTCCTCCAAACCTTCTCCCTGGGACTGTTTCAAAGAAAAATAAAGAAAAAAAATGCCATTGGTATCTTCTCCCTCCAAAGCTTTGGTAACTTCTCCAATTATCATTCTGGAAAGAGCTCTGGCCCAGTATTTCATAAGAAAACCCAAATGAAGCATGTAAAAATAATCCTCGGTGGGCCGGCAGGAGGGACAACATTAGATGCTACAGATGGAAATGCTGGCTCAGAGGAACTGAGCTTTAGTCTGAACAGTACCCTCTTGACGGCTGTGGACACAGAGTCTCCACAGGTCAGAATGAGGAAAATGTGGTTCATCCTCTTAATTAGCACGTGAAGCGGGCATGGGGCTAAAGAGTAACTCCAATCTCAGGACTCTAAGCCTTACAAATGTAGCAGATGTCTGTGGGAGGAAGCTTGGTTAACTATGAAAAGAAATAGAGAGGAAGAGTTTTAACTCAGGGTGAGGACTCAGTTTTTGAAGGCTGACTAAATGAATACCTGGATGATACTCTAGGTCTGTGTGTTTTAGACACCCCTCTTTCTTTGCTCCTGAACCCGATTTCAAGTGATATTATCTAGGAGTTTGTTAAGATGGCTGACAGTGTAATTATACTTGTCTTCTTGGCCCCACTGGAGTGGTTCTCCCTCACCCACCCCCTATGTCTAATGATTCTTGTCACTAAGTTCAATTTCTGGAATTATCTAGCTCATAAAGGTCTATAAAATTCACTGTGACCTGGACATACCTAGTTAAAGAATCATAACTAAATTCATATTTACTGTGTTGCAGAGTGGTGCTGGGGTCTGCATCCCCAGACTAGAGGGGGTAAAATGATGCACTACAAAGAGATAAAGGGATTCTGTGTTCCCAGAGACAATTTCCTATTTAACTTAAGCACCTTAACCTTGATGGCCAAGCTAAAGACAATCTATTTTTCTCCGTTTTTTCCCTAACAAGGGACTTATTCATTCATTCATTCATTCATTCACTCATTCATTCATTCAACAAATGTTTATTGAGCATTACTATATGCTAGGGATATAGTGGTGAACAAAGCCAACTTCATGCTCTCTTGGAGTTATATTCTACTAGCAAGCAATAGACCAACAACCAATAAATATATAACGCCAGTGGAGATAAGTGCTATGAGAGTGGGGAAAAGCAGGCTATATAGCAGAAGACTAGTTTGGAAAGCAAACTACTTGAATAGACAGAAATTAGAACATTAACACTCCAAGAATCCCTCATCCTGTACAGTCTTCCTACCTGAATGCCTCAGGCATTCTTAAATGATGTTAGTGGGCATTCAGCAGAAAACATAAAGGTGTTTACCTTTGTGCAGACCTGGAGACATTGGTACATGTCATAAAGAAAGAACCATGACTGTGTCAAATTCGATTGCCCCATGCAGACCAGCACTTACCTCAGAGTGGGGCTGGGCACAAATAGGCACAAATAGGTAGTGCTGAGCTTGATACCTCCAATTTAGTTCTTTTTTGGCTTTAAATCTACATATTTTTTTTATTGTCATAAAAAACACATGACATAAATTTGCTTTGTTGCCCTATTAATGATTCTTAAGTGTACAGAACAGTATTATTAACTCTATGTCCATTGTTGTACAGCAAATCTCTAGAAC
The DNA here is from genome assembly GCF_023721935.1 of Panthera uncia. Classification (NCBI taxonomy): domain Eukaryota; kingdom Metazoa; phylum Chordata; class Mammalia; order Carnivora; family Felidae; genus Panthera; species Panthera uncia. Next base: position 29,955,317 of record NC_064812.1, read on the forward strand.
TTTTTCAAAGTCTTGTATTACGGAGACTCTGTACCCATTGAACAGCGAATTCCCATTTCCCCCTCCCCCGGCCCCGGGCAAACACCACTCTACTTTCTGTTTCTATGAGTTTGATTATGTTAGATACTTCATTTGAGTGGAATCATACAGTATTTGTCCTTTTGTGACTGGCTTATTTCACTTAGCAGAATGTCCTCAAGGCTCATCCATGTCGTAGCAAATGACAGGATTTCCTTCCTTTTTAAGGCCTAATACTATTCCATTGCATGTATACACCACATTTTCTTTATCTATTCATCCATTGATAGACATTCATTTTGGCTATTGTAGATAGTGCTGCAATGAACATGTGTGAGCTAATATCTCTTCAAGATCCTATTTTTAATTATTTTGGATACCAATATAGTCACTCTTGAATCACTCTGTGATGTGTTGCCCTGAACGAAATGCATGGATCACTCTCCCTGTAATTTTGCAGTGATTCTCTGGTTTCTCCAAACCCATGCCTCAAGCACCTGCTATCTCCCAGGCTCTGAGGATGCAGAGGAGAATAATAATAAAAGATAACATTTCTATGGGGCTAGGCATTCTTTTAAACTAACGTTGTGAGCCAAGTATTATTATTACCAAATCCATTTTGAGGGAGAACACTGAGGCAGACAGCTGGCAAAATGAGAATGGGATTTGGTCTCAGGCAGTCTGGCCACAGGAGCTTGTCACTCTCTTGTAACTGAACAATTTCTCCTTTGCCTTTCATGTGTTCAGAGTCTGGCAGGATAGGGCTGACAGATGAGGAAATGACTACATTCAACAGGGCAGGAATTGCCACAGTGTAGATAGCTGCTCAAACAATTAGTTTTGGGAACACAGAGTAAAAAGCATTGAACTCCATGAAGTTGGGCAAGATTTTTTAGAGGCAGAGACATTTGGGTTGAATCCTGATGGATTGGTGGAAGGACCAAATGAAAAAGCAGGTATTTAAAGCACATTCCAGGTAAAATAAAACCCATGTTTTTCATCTCTTGTGCAAACCTTCATTAAATATCTGCTGTTCAAGGGCTTTGTATGTGGTAGACACAACTGTAAGTGTTTTATGTATTATTCATTTCTAACAAAACACTGAAGGGCGAGTATAAGGATCCTCATTTTATAGATGAGGAAACTGAGGTTCAGAGGGTTGAAAGTGCAGTGCTCAAGAACACACAGCCAAAGTCCAACTCCTGTTTGTTGGGCTCCAAAGGGGTGCTCCTGACACTCTGAAGTATAAAGTGAGGACAGCGATGTGAAAGTCAAGCTTCTCACCCCTGGAAACCCCCGAGGATGCCATTGTCCAGGCAAAGGTGTGGTGTTAGCTGGTCCAACTTGGCCCACTGACTGATAAACCTGACTGGGCTACACAGCAGAAAAGGAAAGGTTAAGAAAAAGGGCAAAGTAGCAAGATCTTTCTTTAAAGAGAAGAAAGCCCGGCCTCCTCCTCCCCCAGCCCGGGGGGCTCCGTGGTGGAGCGGGTGTTCGGTTGCCTTGCAGCTGCTGTTCGCCCCGTTCTAAGGTTGCAGCGCAAGACTCTGTTCACCTGACACTATTGAAAAGCGGAGCGAGTGAAACAGTGGCTTATCACAAGGCACCGGAGGTCTCTGTTTCTGGCTGGGTTCTACCGTGCACTTGGCATTCAGAAAGCACTTGTAGATGGACTGCCAAAATGCCAGATTTTTTTTTTTTTAAATCCAAGGTAGGGTCAGATTTTCTCTCCATCCACCCTTCTCTCCCTCCCCCAAGGTAGTAATCGCATCACAGAGAAACCTGAGCTCACTTGTTTTTTGCCGCCAGCTCCTATTTGCCTGGAAAATACATTTGCTGGCGAGGACTCCGGGAGGAGCTGCATCCTGATTTATTGCTCTTTGCCTGAGAAGGTTTTGCTTCTGAGAATTCTATTGTGTCAGAGCTGGGATGGGATTTAAATCTTGCTCTGAAGGGACCGAGTGTTGGTAATGGGATTAATAAAGGGCATATTCTGGCCCCTCCAAGCACTGTGATGTGGCAATTTATTAAAGAGAACAGAGAAGGAATAGTCCTTAAATTTCTTTGCTGTGCTTGTGGACCTTTAAATACTACCCTGATCACAATGATGGGCAAACTTAGAGGTTCCAGGCTGTTTCTCAGGTCCTGCCTGGAACTCGGGAGCACACCCCTGACTCCTAAGTCTCTCATACACACAGTGGCAAGATGCCCTTGACAAAGGGAAAGAAGAGGAATAGGTGTGGTTTTTTTGTTTCATAAATTTTTATTCATTTTTGAGAGAGCCTGAGCGGAGGAGGGGCAGAGAGAGAGGGGGACAGAGGATCCAAAGCAGGCTCTGTGCTGACAAGCAGCCAGCCTGATGCAGGGCTTGAACTCACAAATCGTGAGATCATGACCTGAGACTAAGTCAGAGGCTCAACCGCCTGACCCACCCAGGTGCCCTGAGGAATAGGTGTGTTTTGTCTTCAGTGGCAAACATCCTTAGTGATATAAATGCTCTTTGAATGTGTGTTAAATGGGTGATCTGTGATTTGGGAGAGTTGGTGGTGGTGGAAAAGGGGGCAAAGGGCTGAGAGAGAGTGAGAGAGAGAATGGTGGACCAGAGTGGGAAAACAAAGGTCGTGTCATAACCTCCTTTGTTTTCTCCGCCACCAATATCCTTTATAGTCGTGGTTTGCAAAATGCAAACACATTTGATATGTTCATACAGATGAACACCTTTCTCTGGGCTAAAATGGTTGGGCAGTATTTTTAACAGAACTTAAATTTGATTTTACTTTGGTGTTCTCAGAGGAACCCAGACCCAGTGATATTTTCTGTTTTGTGAGACAATCATGGCAGCATTGGCCCCAGGATGAGCTTCTTTTTGTAGCTTCCCTCAAGGGTTTGAAGAGGAAGGCTTTTATCATTTCTCCAGTCCAGAATCTGTATTTTGGCAGGTATGAAAGGAAAAGGACATTTTTGATAACATGCAAAAGAATGAAACAAGGATTACCATGATTTTAATTGTGAAAGTAATCAAGTTCCTTTAAAAGACAGGATACAAAGTTATAAGCAGTCAGGATCATCATTTCTGTAGGGGTAGTTTTATACATTCTTAGTGGGGTTGGATTTCATTCCTGAATTTCAATTTACTTGCAAAGTGTCATTTTCATCTTTTTACTAAGTTGGGGAGCTGAATAATTTGATATACAGTTGTGCCTAAATACTTCCATAGAGTGGGGTAAAAAGATCACAATGCAACTAGTTTAGAAAAAGAAAAAGGGGAGAATCTGGAAAAGACCAAGTCAATTATGACCCATTGCTACACATTGCTCACCATGATCCTTGAAGCTAGAGAAGATGGTTTCAGCTTTAATATGTTGAGACCTCAAGGAACACAAAGGCAATCCAGACTCTCAGTGGACTTCTTTAGACAGTAAAGCATGCTTGGGAGCAATCCTGGTGAGATCCTGATATACTCTTCAGAACTCTGAGGTCAAGGGCAACATCTCTGTTGTTTGTACCTCTATCCAGGACACCTAACAAAGACTTTTTACCCAGTAAGTACTCAATAAATAATTGTTGAATAAACTGAGAGAAAATGAGAAAGAATTTCTGAGACCTCTACTGGGTTAAGTACTGATGCTTCAGCATGAATAAAAGCTCCTACCCTGTGGTGCTTCCATTTTCACACTATGGGGCCAGTATGGAGAATTTCACCAGGATTATTCCACAGGTGATCTATTTTTGTTGAGGAACTATGTTTTTTTCTGGAGTGAATGACACCAAATGAATGCAATTCCTTGATCAATTTTCTATAGGGTACAGTTACACGTTTCTATTATTTCCACTATCATTCTTACTTTATTAATGCATTTTACTATTTTTGAAATCGTTTCTCCTGTGAAAAACTTTGCAGTAAAATTTGATTCACTGATTAGTTTTCGGGGTCCATATTGAGTATGCCAATTTAGCTTTTCCTTTTTGTAATTTTTGGATCCCTTTTTGATCTCTATTTTCACTGAACCTAACTTTCCCAGGTCAGATTGAAGATCTCACAAGTTAGCTGTTGCCATTCTTTTTTATGTTGATTGATTTTACCATTTGTTACAAATGAGATAAAAGCTCACCAGAGTGGGGGTGCCTGGGTAGCTCAGTTGGTTAAACATCTGACTCTCGATTTTGGCTGAGGTCAGGATCTCACGGTTCATGAGTTTGAACCCTACCTACATGGGGCTCAGCACTGGTAGTGCAGAGCCTGCTTTGGATCCTCTCTCTCCCCCTCTCTCTGCCCCTCTGCCACTCTCTCCCTCAAAATACATACATACATATATACATACATACATACATACATAAACTTTTTTAAAAAATGGGTTTATTAGAGCGTATTTATGTTCTAGCTAATTATTGGCATAGTGCAGGATGGTTCTTTCTGGAATTAGTCTCTCTTATTTTTTTTTAAATGTTCATTTTTATTTTTGAGTTAGAGTACAAGCGGGGGAGGTGCAAACAGGGAGGGGGACAGAGCTCTGTGCTGACAGCAGAGAGCCTGATGCAGGGCTCAAACTCAGGAACTGAGAGATCATGACTTGAGTCAAAGTTGGACTCAACCAACCGAGCCACTCAGGTTCCTCAGTCTCCCTCATTGTTAACACAGTTCTGATCTCTTGCATATTCTGTTCTCTCTGTTGGCAGAACAGAGAGTCAATGTGTCCTGTTTCATCTCCTATTTTATTGGCTCCCATGAAGCCTGAGGCATTGTAAGTTTCAGTCAAATGGACTTCCCACTGAATGTTGTTTTAACTTCTTTATTCTTTCCCAACTTGAGGGGTTTTGCTGACGTAAATTTTACCAATCTCTTTAGGTCTCTGTGAAAGTGTTTCTGAATCTTCCAATCAGAGGTAAATTCTTAAATATTTTAGCAGTACAAATATAAAGTTCTATTGTTATGTTATATGAGGTGCTATGACATATTATGTATTATACGTGTATACTGTGATATATATATACAGATTACATAAGCGACTTTGTCTTATTTTCCACATTTATCTTAAAATTCCTTAAAGGCAGGGTTGTGTCACATTTATAGTTATGTTATCTGAGATTACTTAAAAAGCCCTCTTTGAACCCCTATCACATAGGCTGGAGGAATGATCAGTCTCATTCCTGTTGCTTCCCCTCCCATGACCAGTCCACACTGCTTGCTAGCAGGACACCTCCATCTCACCTGCAGTGGTCCCTCCATTTTTATATCTGTGCCCCATCTATCTGTACCACACTTGAGGTCAACTCCCAAGTATTCTACTTCCCTGAGATGGGCTGGGTCCCCACTCCTACTTCCCACAGAATACACATTTCTCTGTTCTACCCATTCTGAATATTTAAAATAAGCTCTTTAGTAAGTTTTCTCAAAAGACACTAAAAGAAAGCCATCTTTTTCAGATGTCTTCTGACTTCTTCGCAAAATTCTCTGCATCAAGAAAATCCCATGAACCTGGCTATCTTCTGGGAATGGTATGGGAAGGGGAAAATATAAAAAATAAAAATTAATTAATATTTTTTGGGGAAAAATCCTTCCACAAAAAGGCTAAAAGAATAGCTGTGAGATGTGAACCTTTATAAAAAATAAAGGACATGGTTGTATCAGGATTGTAGTCAGCTGTTCAACAGCATTGACTCAAGAGGCCAGACAACTCTAGCGATAGGAAACAGGAGGAAATAAGTACTAGCAGGTGAGCTACTGGGGATTTGGCAACTAGCAATAGCTAGACATGTCAACAAGAAGAGAAGAAGCATCAGGAAGGCTTAGCAGAAGGTGGAGGGCATTGGGACTCAGGTTAGGACACTGGCCTTCAGGAGGACTGCTGGGATCCAGGTAAGACCACAGCTCTGGAGGGACGGGCATCAGGTCAGGCATCACAACAGAGTGTTCAACAAGGAAAAAAACATGATAAGGACCTAATCAGCAGAAAGGGATTCAAAGGTTAACCATGTTCTGAAGCAAGGCTGACCTCGTGCTGAGTTGCTGAGTTACTGAGCTACTTGATTATGTTTCCAAAATCCTCTAATAGGAGAGAGGAAGATTGGTCCCCAAGCTGGGGGTGGGACTAAACCCCAGCCTACCGCAGAAATCTGAGTTGCCCAAGGGATGGAAGAGAAGAGTGAGTCAGGCAAGCTATTAAACCAGGATTTTGATGCACAGTGTTTGAAAAGGACACTGGCATAAAAATTAGTTTTCACACACTTCTCTACACATGGATACCGTCAACGCTTAACTTTGTGCATATTGACCAAAATAAAAATGGCCTGCTTTGTAAAACTCACCATTTATACTTCCTCCTCAAAAGCTCAGTTGCCACAATCCAAGGTAGAGCATGTCTCATATGTTGAAAAATATAGTGACAATATTGTTCATATAATGACTGTGAGTGAAGTCTTAAGAACGAATAGCACATTTTCTGGGAGGATTAGCAAGCACGTCATGGATGATTGCCAGTTTGTGAGCCATTAGTCAGGAAACACTTGTGTTAGGGTAACTCTAAGACTTTCAGCTGGGCAACAACCATAATTATTTCAGTGAAAGCATTTGGATGCTATTCAGTGACTTCACAAGCAAACAGATCCAATCTCTTTCCACTTTAATCTGTACCACATTCTGCAACCACAAAAAGTTTTCTTAAACTATTAGTTAAATACATTCTTCCTCTTGCTTGAAAGCTTCCAGTAGATCCTTAATATGCTTCATGTCAAGTCCAAAGCCTTCCTGTCAAAGATCTCCACAACTTGAAATCACTCCACCAATTCAGTCTTCTGTCGCTGCTCCCGGCAGTCTTTGCCTTACTCTCTTCTCAGAAAATGTCAGGCTAATCATTCAAATCTGCTTCTGTTCGTGCTATTCAAGAAACTGGAGTACACTCCTTCTGTCTTCGTTTGGATATCCAGCTCCTGCCATTTTTAAAGATCAAGCTCTTGTTTCACTTTCTCCATGAGATCCTTTTCAAGAACTTTCCCCTCTTTCTACTCTCAGTATTGCAGAAACAAATGGTTCATCTACCTAGCATCCACTCTCTCTTTCTTTTTCTTTAATAGAATCCCAATTTTGTTCTGAGAAGTTCTTTTGGAGCAAGAAGTGATAATATTCTTGCCAGTGAGACAGAAAAGAATTTCTAGAAATTGCTTTTGTGATACAGACATGGCACCACCTTTTCCTCCTAAGTGCTTCTTGTATCTTTTTCCTCCTGCTTTATTGAGATACAACTGATATATCACATCGTGTAAGTAAGGTGTACAATGTGATGATTACATGTATATTGCAAAATGATTACCCCAGTAAGGTTACTTAACACATCCATTACCTCACGTAATTTTTATTTTTTTGTGTGCGTAGTGAGAACAGATAAAATCTACTTTCTTAGCAACTTTCAAGTATACAATACAATAATCAAACTATAATCACCAGGCTGTAAATCCCCAGAGCTTATTCATTTTATAACTGGAAATCTGTTTATTTGATGAACATCTCCCCATTTTCCTATCCCAGCCACAAATCCATTCTCTGTTTCTGTGTGTTTGGCTTTTTTAGATTCTATATGTAAATGATATCATATAGTATATTTCTTTCTGATTTATTTCACTAACACAATGTCCAAGTTTCATCGATGTTGTTGCAAATGACAGGATTTACTTCTTTCTCATGGCTGAATAATATTCCATTGCATATATACATGCACATCACATTTTCTTTATTCATTCATCTGCTAATGGAGAGACACTTAGGTTGATTCCATGTCTTAGCTATTGTGCATAATGTGTTAATGTATATTGAAGAGCATATATATCTTGAAGATAGACTCTTCTACCCAGGAGTAGAATTGCTAGATCAAATGGTAGTTATATTTTTAATTATTTGAGGAACCTCCATACTGTTTTCTGTAATGACTGCACCGATTTACATCCCTATCAACAACAGTGCACTGGAGTTCCCCTTACCTCACATCCTTGCCTATACTTATGTCTTTTTCATAATAGCCATCCTGACATGGGTAAAGTGCTATCTAATTGTGGTTTTGATTTGCATTTCCCTGAGGATTAGTGACATTGAACATCTTTTTATGTATCTGTTGGTTGTATGCCTTCTTTGGAAAAATGTCTATTCAGGTTCTTTGTTCAATATTTAATCAAATTATTATTATTATTTTGCTTTTGAGTTGTATGTGTAGTCTTGGTTCCCTTGTCAAATATTGGTTGGCTGCATATGTGTGGGTTTATTTCTAGGCTCCTCGTTCTGTTTCACTGATCTGTGTGTCAGTCTTTATACCAGTACCATACCATACCATTTGAAATCAGGAAGTGTGATGCCTCCAGCTTTGGTCTTCTTTCTCAAGAGCGCTTTGGCTATTCAGGGTCTTCTGTGTTTCCATACAAATTTTAGAATTGTTTTTTGTATTTCTGTGAAAAATTGTCATTGGATTTTGATAGAGATCCCATGGAATCTATAGATGGTATTGGATAGTATGGATATTTTAACAACATTAATATTCTTTTGATTTATAAGCATGAGAGATATTTCCATTTATTTATGCCGTCTACTCTTTCTTTCATCAATGTTTTACAGTTTTTAGTGTACTAGTCTTTCACTTCCTTGGTTAAATTTATTCCTAAGTATTTTATTATTTTTGATGTTGTTTGTGCATGGGATTGTTTTCCTTATTTCTTTTTCAGACAGTTCATTATTAGTGTATAGAAATATAACTGATTTTTGTGTATTTATTTAATATCCTGAAACTAAGTTCACTTATTAGTTCTAAAGGTTTTTCCTCAGCTTTGTTGAGTATAATTAACAAATAAAATGTAAGATATTTAAAGTGTGCATCATGATGATTCGATATATGTATATGTATGCTATATGTATATTGTGAAAGGATTCCTTCAATTTTACACTTCTTTCTTTCTTTCTTTCTTTCTTTCTTTCTTTCCTTCTTTCTTTCTTGATGACAACATTTAAGTTCTACTCTCTTAGAAAGTTTCAATTATACAGTACAGGGTTATCAATTGTAGTCACCATGTTATATATTAGATCCTCAGACTTTATTCATCTTACAGCTTGTAGTCTTTTATCAACATCTATTTTCCTTATCCCCAATTCCCTGGCAACCATTTTTCCTCTTTAACAGTTTTGTTTTTTTGGTAGAATCTTTAGAATTTTCTATTTATAAGATCATGTCATCTGCAGACAGAAAAGTTTTTGCTTCTTTCTTTATTATTTGGATGCCTTTCATTTATTTATCTTACCTAATTGCTCTGGTTAACACTTCCAGTAAAATGTTGAAAAGCAGTGATGAGAAAGGGCACTCTTGTCTCATTCCTGATCTTAAAGAAAAAGTTTGCAGCTTTTCACCATTGAGTATGATATTGGCTATGGCTTGTCATATATAGCCTTTATTACAGTCCTTTTGTACTCAATTTGTTGAGAGTTTTATCATGAAAGGATGTTGAATTTTGTCAAATACTTGTTCTGCATCTTGATATAATCCTATGAGTTTTATCTCTTTCATCTTTCTAGAACCTGGACTAGAAGTTGCACAGGAAGCAATCACCTTGTGTTTATAAAAAGATCAAAAGAATGAAAGCTAAATGCTAAGGATGATGGAGCTTAAAAGGAGAAGTAGACTGGGATGTTGATAACATCATGAAGCTACTGTACCAGCCCTGCATGATTTATCTATAGCCATATTTTTTTCTTGTATAAGAAAAATAATCCCCTCTTTAGGTAATTCACAGAAGGTTAGTGAATGATACGTGCAGATTAATAATACCTAGTACTCCATACACTTAAAGTTAATAGCATGTCATAAATCAGTTATTTATTCTTTTACCTTTTCATCTTTGCTATTCTTTTCTCTCCAATTAGTTATCTCCTTGTGGATGGGTATGATCTTATATGCCTTTATCAGTATTTCATCACTGTTCTTAGACACTGTTAGAAGCATCTAGTTAATAAGTGCAACTAACGTGCAAATACCAATTGCATCAATCAGCCAATAGCTATATAATAATGTAGACTATGCATCCAGTGTAATAGAGATTGTATAAGCTGGAGAAGTTTGTGTTTTTAAGTAGTTTTATTGTGATGCGAGAAATAAGATCTTTGGCTTATAGGTTTTTAATGTATTTGCACTAAGAGTCTTTTCAGTTACACTTCTGTATTTTATTTCATTTTATTTTTCTAATAAAATATTGTACTTTCATAGGCAGTGTTAAAATAGGTATAATAACTAGGTAGTGATAGATAGAGTCAGGCAACCTTATAGGACCTATTTAAACTATATTTTAGTGTAGTACTTATTATGGGATGAATGATATAATACCATGAGGGTACTCTTGCAGTGCATTTCCAATACAAATTAGAAAAAAATTTCCTTTTATTAGTTGTGGAAGAAGCCAAGAAGTCTATTGAGGAAGTAAAAAAAACTGAAACACCTGGGTATTAAATGAATTATTTATATGAAGTTGGATTCACTAAGAATGATGAAAATAAGTGATAGAGAGGAAAATAACCAGCCAGGTACTAAGGTAATTGATGAATGAAAAAGCTTGATCAAGAGCTAAATGATAATAAAAAGGGGAGTCAGCAAGAAATATTGCCAGATGATTAAGTGTTGGTTTTGAATATTGCTATTAAAATATTATTGTATTACAATTTTGATTTTTATCACTCAATAATTATTTAGAAAAGTAATTTTAAATTTTAAATCAATGGTTTTTTCTTATGTCTTTTTTCTTCATTTTGAATTTCACTATATTTTGGCCCCATAACATGGCCTATTTGATTCCATTTCGTAGAACTTATTGAGGATTTCTTTGTGGCCTAAAATATGGTCAGTTTTTCCAGTGTTCCACTGCTTTTTAATAAAGAATATACATTTTTGGCTTGGAAGTCTGGAGTTTGATATGTAGCTCTTGAGTTAGTCTTATTAATTATATTATTCAGGTGATGAGGAAATCAAACCCATGGTTTAATTCATTTTGTGTTAACTCAGAATAATCTATGTATGCTGTTATATAGTTTGTTATGTTAAAGAGACTTTGAAATGTTAGAGAATTTGAGGGATTAACCCTGAGATTCCAACTTTAAAAGATACTAGGTTTTTTTTTTTTTTTAATTTTTGTGTTTTTTTAATTTTTTTTTAACGTTTATTTATTTTTGAGACAGAGAGAGACAAAGCATGAACGGGGGAGGGTCAGGGAGAGGGAGACACAGAATCCAAAACAGGCTCCAGGCTCTGAGCTGTCAGCACAGAGCCCGACGCGGGGCTCGAACTCACGGACCGTGAGATCATGACCCGAGCCGAAGTCGGCCGCTTAACCGACTGAGCCACCCAGGCGCCCCTAGGTTTGTTATTTTAAGCTGAAAGTTGTGAAGAAAATTTGCCTAAATTCTAAAAGACAATTGAAATATTTAAAAGAATTTGAGATAAACTAAAAGGAGTCCTATAAATGCTAGGAAGGATTTGTTTAGAAGCACTGTGCACCTGCCTGGTCAAGCACTTAAAAGAAAATAAGATACATTAATTTAAAATGCAGTTTACAATGCTTAAGAAACTCAAGTGCATAAATTAAATGGTTCAAAAATTTGGTCTATTCTACATTATTTGACCAGACATTAATTAAAGGTTCTCCTGAAAATTATTGTTGTTTTACATAAAACTTACTAGATTTATAGATAGAATAAAAGAATCATTCAGGTAGATTTAAAACTTTCAAGAAATTTTTTTAAAAAGTTTATTTTTTTGTTTATTTATTTATTAGAGAGAGAGAGAGAGAGAGAGAGAGAGAGAGGGGTTGTGAGTAGGGGAGGGGCAGAGAGAGAGGCAGAGAAAGAATTCCAAGCAGACTTGGCACAGTCAGCCCAAGCAGGACACAGGGCTTGATCCCACAAGCCATGAAATAATGACCCGAGCAGAAATCAAGAGTTGGACACTCAATTGACTGAGCTACCCAGGCACCACAGGACAATTTTGGTTTTAAATTGGGAAATTTATTATATTGAATATTTAAATCCCCTGTAAATCTAAATAGTGTTTTCTGGATTACAAGTCCCTCTTTGAGCAAAATTGCAATTAATGGAAATTCTTTTTTTTTTTTTTTTTTTGAGAGAGAGAGCATGAGTTGGGGAAGTGCAAAGAGAGATGGAGGGAGGGAGGGAAGGAGGGAGAGAGAGAGAGAGAGAGAGAGAGAGAGAGAGAGACTGAGAGGGAGAGAATATCATAAGCAGGCTCCATGCCCAGTTCAGATCCCAACATAGGGCTCAATCTCACAACCATGAGATCATGACCCGAGCTGAAATCAAGAGTCGGACACTTAACTGACTGAGCCACTCAGGAGTCTGGAAACTGATATTTTAATAAAAATTCCAGAAAGGTGGGAAGTGGGTTGGGTATGGCTTTCTAAGCAAGGAAATATAGAAGAAATCTCAAAGACTCCAGGGGAAAATGGTGGCATGAACACATGTATCATAGAATCCTCCCATTCCCAGCTGAAATGAGCAAAAGAATACAAGAATAAAGAAGTTGTACATAAAGTTTAAAAGAAGACTATCTGTATCTTATGAACTTTCATGAATTTTTGCTAGATCCATTGCAGATGGAGTCAAATTAAAAGAGTATATTAAGGGGTTACAACTGTCCCTTTTTAAGAAAGTAGAATTGTTTCACAAAGTAAATGACAGATATCCTGGAAAAATTTAATTTTGAGGGTCTAGGCTGAGAGCAAAGGATGGGGTGGGGTCTAGAATGGGTAAGGGGAATATTTCAGTTAAAGTCTGTCTCACCATCACAGGTCAGCAGAGTTTGGAAGCAGAATGTCCAATGGCAAGTGTGGGCACACTAGGCAGGAAGCAGTGTGCTTCACCATGGGCTCCTTCAGGGAGAATCCCAGACAAGAGCTCATCATGGGACTATATTTATTCCAAGTAGTGCAAATCAATGGGCATATGTTACAGGGGGAAGAGTGAAGTAAACTTGAATGGAAGGGTTTTTAGATCTGAAAAAAAAAAAGCTTGAGTTGTGTACTGGAAAGGGCCAGGATCTACTCTTGTCTTGACTTTTTTTTTTTTTTTTTTCCAGCTGAGCCTTTTCACACTGAAAATTAAGGCCTGGTATTTACTTCCCTACTTCCTTCTGTGGTTGCATTAGGGATATCCATGTCCTATCTCATTAGAGTTCTAGAAAATGGGTGGGACAGAATCTGTCCATACCAGACCCTCTTCAGCCTTCTGGTTGGCTATAGAATCTATGTGATTCAATGTAGATCTGAGCATCTAAGAAGGTGGTATGTGAGTGGCTTCTTTTAACACACAATTTGATAGGATAATGGTGCTTACTGGGTGTAGAACATGTAACAGATATGTCACTACTTTAGTACATGCACTACTTTAATAGATGTACCGTGTGTAGTGGGTTGGAGTAGGTAGGCAGCTGGGCCAGGGGAGTTTGTGGAGAGGCTCAGCTGCATTGAAGCATTGATGATTGATATTGATAACAACCAATGACAAGTTGTCTGTTTGCATTGTAAAATGGGTATATATCAAATGTATCCATCTTCAGTCTTAGTGATGCCAGTTTACTCCTGCAATAAGTTATAAGAGAATAACCATTATTATCTTATGATTATACTTGTTACCAGGTGCTGCTTATTACCAGAGAAAACAGCTCATAAGCATTTTACCCATTGTCTTTGCCGTGACCATGTAGCCTGGTTAGGAAAAACTGGTCAGATACAACTGAATTTGAAGTTGTTATTTGTTCTTTGGCATTCTTTACTTCTTTGGCATAAAGATCAGGTGGCAGCTAAGGGATCCATACATGTAAAATCATAACTGAGTGAGCAAGGATCTACTCAGTATCTGGTTTAAAATAACAGTGTGGTTTATGTGGAGGAGCAAGGGCCAAGCATGTGGTCTTTGCCACTGACTAGTGTGTGATTTTGCATAGGTTACTCAATTTCCTCAAGTCTGTTTTCTCATTTGGAAATGTGGTAACACTTACCTATGAATTGTGACAATTAAATTATTAAGTTAGGCAGCATAAATCCTTTAACACAGTTCCTGAAACATAAAAGGTGCTTAATGAACACCAGCTATTCCTTAGCCATAGCTAATAATGTATTCTAGGTGATAGTAAAAACTCTTGATTTGTTGATTTTCAACTACATAGAGACCCCCAAACTCATCTGTAAATTGCAGAAAGAATAATTCCAAAACATCTGAAAACCCTTCTATTTTAATGCCATTCTTTAGTCCTAGTGTATTGAATACCTACTTACATTTTAAGGTTTAAGGTGGAACATCTTAAAAGCATTGCTTTTTTAGAGAGAGACTGAATTTCATTCCATTAGTTTCTAGTAGCTAGAAGTCATGCCAGGCATTTTGCTATGTTCTACCTATATATGAGAAGTGAATATTAAGGTAAGGGGACTTGGGGCATAAAGGATAAGGGAGAAATCAGGATGAGAAAAGTAAGAGCAACAAGATTTCTCTGTTTTAAGTTGGACTGTATAACTGACTTCCTGAAATGCACAGTTTGGTAGAGTAACCGAGTTTAATGGGCATGAAGCAGCCAGCAAACACATCCACCTCCTTTAGTACGTGCAGTGCAGTAATGAGCATATGTGATTTGAAGAGTGGGTGGATGGGGGAGCTGGTCGTGGGAGCTTGGTGGAAGATTGGGCAGCCCTGTAAGTTTGAGAACTGATTTTGAAAACAACCCAATGACAGTTTGCCTCTTTGCACTTAACAGATTCCTATACCCATATTAACTTAGTTTGTATGTCAGACTCCCTGGGTAGTTTGTCAGTTCCTTGAAGGCAGATACCATGTCCTATTTTTCTCCATATATCCATCCCCTAGCATGGGCACCCCATAAATATTTTTTAAAGTTTATTTATTTATTTTGAGAGAGAGAGAGAGATAGAGAGCACAAGCAGGGGAGGGGCAGGGAGAGAGAGAGAATCCCAAGCAGGCTCTGCACTGTCAGTATGGAGCTTGATGTGGGGCTCAAAGTTACAAACCATGAGAACATGACATGAGCCATGTCATTTTTGAGCCAAAATCAAGAGTCAGACGCTTACTGATTGAGCTACCCAGGTGCCCCTCCATAAATATTTGATGGATGAACGAATAAATAAATGAATGATCACAAAGTAAAGTACCCTGAGGTTACTGAGCTGAATGTGTCCTATAATCCTGAAAAGTTGAGACTGTAACTTCAGTAATACGTGTGGGAAGAAATATCACCCATTGTCACAAAGTAGAGATCCACAGTCTTTTTTTTTTAATGTTTATTTATTTTTGAGAGAAAGAGGGACAGAGCACGAGCAGGGAAGGGACAGAGAGAGAGAAGGAGACACAGAATGTGAAGCAGGCTCCAGTCTCCTCTGCTGTCTGTGCTGTCAGCGCAGAGCCTGATGTGGGACTCAAACCTACACGCTTCGAGATCATGACCTGAGCTGAAGCCGGGAGCTTAAGCAACTGAGCCACCCAGGCCCCCCAAGATCCACAGTCTTGATTCAGTAAACAATGTGCATATACATGTATATGTTTACAGATTTAAGTTAGTTACCTGTGGAAATTGGGATATGTCATAAAAATTTGATTTGCTTAGTTTCCTTGATTGAATCTTGACTGAGACACCATTTTTCTTGAAAAAAGAAAAGATTTGGCCTTACAAGTTCAAATGCTTACATGAAAAAATTTGGCCAGAACTCAGTGGTGAATGCCTTCTCTGGATGGGACATATAATCTGTAATTCTCCATTGTCCCCACCTGCTCATTTTACTCATTTATGTTAACTACTTATCCTGAGTAGCTGCTTGAGTTTGTAACCTCTGCACCAGATGATGGTCTGGGTGAAAGGGGGCACACAAGGAAGAAGGGGATACTTTCTGTTCTTAAAATATTGTGAGAAGTCTGACTGGACCTGATGGGAAGCTGTTTGCTTGGAGCTGGACAGAATGCACACCCACAGAGCAGCTGTACTGGAGGGCAAAGCTGATACTACCGTTTGTGCAATGAGAGGTGGAGGGAAAAGCAATGGAAGATTCCAAATTCCAGTTCATTAGGCTGCATAATGGCCCTTCATAGTCAACAAAGACCAATCTTTCAACAGTCGTGGGCTCACAATTAAAGAAGTTGTTTCTTAAGGAGGAAGAGCAGAATGGAGGTAGGTTGAGATTGTACTCAGTCCAAACTACCTCATACAGCTCTCTGGTTCTTAGAAGTCAGCCAATTCAATTTAATTTCATTTGGCTTCCACTTTCAAAAATGCATACATTGGATGACACAATCTGTTATATTAGATTTACTAATATTTTATAGTGATGCAGCAAAGAGCAGGCCAAGTACCTTAGACACATGAGATTTATGGCCCAGTGATTAATCTTGTAAAAATAATGAATTGCCACCAAAAAGGGGGAAAGAACAGATTCTTTCCCAAACAGGAAAGGAAATCTAACCCACGTATTTGATGGATGAGTATTTAAAAAAAACAAAACAAACAAATAGGAAACATTTGGAATCTAAAAAACCTCTTCCTGAACACCCAACAGTCAACATCTTCCAAAACCAACTTGGTGGGTGCAGTTGGCAAACGGAATTGGACCTCTCACCTTAAGAATATTAGCAAATTGCAATGGGTGTGCTCCAGAAGAAATACGATCTTCTTACACTAGGACTTTCCAGCAGGAATGCAGCTTCTACAGTTGGCAGGATCTAACTGACACTCGCAAATAGGTCCAGTTTGAAAGATGAGGATTCAGGATGCAGTGAAGAGCATATTTTTCTTATTATTTTTATGTGTATCTAGCCTTTTGGAAAAAAAGGTAGAAAAATGTTTCTGAAACTCAAACTCCAATGACTTATAAAAGCCATCTCTTAATCTTTCCTCCAGTTTTTTTATTCATTCATTTGTTCATTCATTCATTTGAAAGAAAAGGGTAAAAATGAAATTTATTCTTTTTTAGATATAAAGGAAAAGCAATTTTGATTGTTTGAGGAGGAGGGCTATGTAACAGGTTGGCTAAACCTATACATATTCACATACATACTATATTTCTGGTAGCACTCCTGCTTATTATTATCAGCCTTTAAAATGAAAAACCTACCTTTTCTCAAGTGGTATTACCCTACAGTACATTGCTTTATTTTTTTAAGATTTATATAAAAATTCAGGGGAGTCTTGCTTCACTGGTTTTTCATGAAAGAAAACATTTCCTTTGCAGATTGGAATTAAAAAATGCAACTATTGGACTTGTTTTCCTTTTCCTTCCTCTAAAACCAAGAAACATATTTTTCTTTCTGCACCGAGACTATTACTGAGCTATCAGATGACCAGTTGGGTCCTGAAACCAAGATATTTATAGTCTGTAAATATTTTTATGGTGGTAGTGGTGAAGAAAGGGGTGGTCTTCCCTATACACACAGACTGCCTTATAATTTTTTTTTAACATTTAAAAGTAAAGTCCATTTTTCCTGCATGAGAACAAAGCAATCTGTTTCTGCTGGGAGGACTTATGGTGATTTTCTTTTATTGCCCTCTCAGACATGTGGATCTGTGATTATACAGATTTTGGATCTATTTTTGAAGTTCCCTTTCATGTACAGCATAGGTATTGAGAAATCAAAAAGATTTATAAACATAGACAAAATTATATTTCAAACAGCATTCTTTTTTCTGAATCAGTTTTGTCTTAGAGCACATAGTCCTGAAAACAAAGTAGCCCAGGAATTTACATTTAAAAATATTGCTGTTTGTGCATCAAAAGCAATTTATTGATGTATAAGTCAGCTATGCTTTGGTAACAAATGATTCATAAATCTCAGTAATTTAGAATAACAAAAGTGTCTGAGGATCAGCTGTGGCTCTGTTTTATCCTCTTATTCCAGGATCCAGATAAAGGAGCAGCTTTTATTTGAAACATGTCTTTTTCAGGCCTAAAGAAAAAGAGCAAGAGACACTCATCATGGCTCTTAAAGCTTCTGCTTGGATGTGGCATGAGTCACACATGCTTTTGACTAAAGCAACTCACATGACTAAGACTGATATAAGTTGGCACACGGAGGTATATTTCTCCCACAAGAAGTCATTGCAGTTTCCATGGTAATGGGTAAGATGAATAATTATCCTAAAGGAAAGAGGAAAGAAATCATTGAAAGTCACAATGCAATCCACCAGAATGATCATGAAGAAGTTCTATAAACCCATCACCAGTCAGTCTAGGAAGCTTCCAGTCTCCATCCTACTTCCACGATTTAAATCAGGACTGTCCCAGCCCCGAAGAACACATCCAGAGTTCCTTCCTCCTGTTGTTTGATGTGCACTCAGGATACTAAAAAAAATATACCTTTTATTATTTGCATAAGCAGAGAAAATTTAGAAGGGTCAAAGTTCTAAAAGAAAAGCATTATGATATAGCTTACAACTGGAGACTCATACAAATATTGCTCAATATTCCTAATTTCTTCTACCTTCTCTTATTCTTTTTTTCTTTCCTTCTTTGTCTTACAACCTCTCTTCTCCCCTTCCCCAAATACATACATTTTATTTATTATATCTCTCACTTTTTCTTAATTTCTCTTCTCTCCTATTCTCTTTTCTCTTCTAATTTAATTAACTCATTCTTTCAATTAATATTACTTCCTAAATACATCTAGGATACTAAGATGAAACAGACATGGTCCCTAGCTCAATTTATGAAATAAGAAAATTCTACTAAGTCTGTCCAAGGTACTTTCTAACTCTGAAATCCTATGATTATTTGTTCCCTAGGGTATGCATATTTGCAGGAGAGAAAGGGATATACAAAGTTAGAGACAATATAAGGTGACATGTTTTAAATGCCAGAAAAAGGTAATTATAAAGTGTTATGGAAATTCAGCAGGAGGAGATTGTTTTTAGGATGGGTTGGCAATAGATCAGTCTCATTATCTGAATTTTTAAATCATTCCCTCTCTAGAAAATTTCTCTTCTCTTTCATTAGCTGACTCTTTCTCTCTGTCTCAGATATTTTATTGTTGGTGATTAGACCAGGGCTCTGAATCTAGTTCTTATATTACCAGGACTCTATTTCCAAGTTACAGAAACCCAATTCAAACTGGCTTAAGCCGAAAAAGGAAATGTACTGCCTTTTAAAATGGAAAAGTATCAAGCCTATGGGCATATAATATAGGTATTTTTTTAAGTTTATTTATTTATTTTGAGAGAGAGAGAGAGAGGCAGAGAGGGAGGAGAGAGAATCCCAAGTAGGATCCATGCTGACAGCACAGAGACTGACATGGGGCTCGAACCCATGAACCATGAAATCATGACCTGGGCCAAATCCAAGAGTAGGACACTTAACCTACTGAGCCACCCAGGCACTCCAGAATCTAGGTATTTAAAAGATGTCCTCTAGAATCTATTTCTTTTCCTTGGCTTTTCTTTTCTTGGTGTTGGCTTTATTTGCAAGCATGCTCTTCCCTCATGACTCCAAGATGGCCTTACAGACTCACTGCCTACCAGTTTCTCAACCTCAGCATTTCCAGCAAAGGTTCTCCTGTCATTGGTCTGACCTGGAAAGCTGTCCTGATCCTGAATCAATTACAGTAAGTAGGGAAATGGAATGCTTCAAATGGTCAGGCAGAGGTCACGTTACCTACTACTCTTGGGGGCTGAAGGAAAGTGAGACTTCCTTGTAAATGTACAGAGAATGTGTGTAACTAAAGAAAATAAGGTTGCTGTTTGAGAATGGAAAACAGACTTGCAAAAATGACAGATATCTGCTACATAGTATAGGCTTAAGAATGCACTGTGATAAATATGATGGTGTGGTTACTGATTTTATTCATTATATAGGCATGTATGGATGCAAAGAGAATCTGTTCTTTTCTACCCACACTTTACTGTCCTTAGCCTTTTCTGCCTATTTCACTCATTGTCAATCATATTCCCTGCAGATATTGTGAAGCTTCTTTTTTTCCTTGAAACACATTAAAGCATAGCTATTTTATGGTTTGTCTGATTATAATGATATTTGTAGTCTTTGTGGGTCTCTTTATGTTGTCTGTTGTTTCTTGTCCACTGTGACTCTTGTGCGTGTCTGCTTATTTTTTACTCTGTGCTGGTTATTGTATTTGAAAAATTATTTGTGGGACTAATGTGAATTCAGGACGAAGGTACTTTATTCCTAGGCAATTTTGGAATTTGCTTCTGTCAGCACCTGTGGGGACTATCAGTCCAGGACCACCTTAGTTTTATTTTCAATGCTTGAGTGTCCCTAGACCACCCAGGTGATGTAAATCTGGGATGCAAGACGTGGTGAGGGCTGGTTTACTACTGAACCACCCTGACTCTAAGCTGGGGTACCAGGTTATTGTGAGAAGGGTCTCCTATTTAATTCCTCAATTAGTATCTATCTTCGATTTGAATTTCTATTTCTCTTTCCACAAGAAACCCTCCCTTTCCGGAGAAAATGGAAATTCACATTTTTATGTTGGGTAAATAGCCTCAGGATGAAAGTGGTTTTTGTGCTCACTTAACATCCTGGGTTCTTTGGCCTGTTATTCCTTACTATCTTGTTAGCTCTTTGTGGCTGTTGGAATG
This sequence comes from Panthera uncia, assembly GCF_023721935.1. Classification (NCBI taxonomy): domain Eukaryota; kingdom Metazoa; phylum Chordata; class Mammalia; order Carnivora; family Felidae; genus Panthera; species Panthera uncia. The sequence goes on from NC_064812.1 coordinate 29,975,950, forward strand.
ATGTTTATTATTTTCAGCATTTTTTAGTTGTTTTCAGCAGAAGAGTTGGTTCAAATAATGTAGCCTGCCATTCCTGGGAACAGTAAGTCTTCTCTCTGAAAACCCTGGTCTATGCTTCATCATTCCTGATCCTTTCTTTCTGTTGTATGCTCTCCCACTTTTCTGTCCTATTTTTTTTTTATTGTGTTCTGCTTGTGGATAGACTGGGGTTACCATACCTATATTACTGGACTGGGGTAACCAAACCAATATTTTTTGATGTGATGTCATGGATCAACTTCTCATGATCTTTGATGAACATCTTTATATCTCTGTCTTGAAATTAATGGTTAGAGTCCTTCTGATTTCTCCAAAATACTGTCATCTTGGTCCATTTGGACTCTGGTGTACTTTTGGGATATCTATCTTTCTAATTTTAAATTATGTCTACCATCTGAAAGCACGATAAAAATTATACTGTGACACAGGTTAGGGGTACCAAATACTCAAATATTTGCCTATTTACAATTGTATTACATACATGTTTGCGTGCATATTTCCTTTACTTCTTGTCCTCCTAAGGGAACATTTACTAGCCTTGTTATTTTTCTTGTAATCCCCTTAGATTTGATTCCTGCCCCTCCTCCCACCAGTTTCCTCCTTGGCTTGTTTGTTGGTTCTCTTCTTTTACATACCTTAAATTTTATATTTTTTTCAAGGTTTGTCTTGTTGGATTTTTGCCTCCTTACCCTGGAAATCTCTACTATTCCTTTGGCTTCAATTGTATTCTATGTGTACCTGATAATCAAATTTTGTCTCTAGCTCTGGCCTTTGTAAGGTGTTCCAAGTCTGTGTCATCACTGATTACCTGCTAGCTCTACCAGGATGTTGTCCATGTTTTAAAATTCTGCATTTCTGGGGCACCTGGGTGGCTCAGTGAAGTGTCCAACTTCAGCTCAGGTCATGATCTCACAGTTCATGAGTGTGAGGCCTGAATCAGACTCTGTGCTAACAGATCAGAGCCTGGGGCCCGCTTCGGATTCCGTGTCTCCCCTTCTCTCTGCCCCTCCCCCACTCACGCTCGCGCTCTCTCTCTCTCTCTCTCAAAAATAAACATTAAATAAATAAATAAATAATAAAATTCTGCATTTCCAATATTGTATTCTTTCTCCTCCAGTCTCTTTTCTGGGATTATATTTTTGGTAATATTGTTAACATTTACCCAGTCTTCCTAAATAGAAACTCCAGCATCATCCTTGCCTTCTACCTCTCCCTATTCCTACATTAAATTTTTTTTTACATCTACTTACTTTTGATACAGAGAGACAGAGCACAAGTGGGGGAAGGGCAGAGAGAGAAGGAGACACAGAATCCGAAGCAGGTTCCAGGCTCCGAGACCGATGTGGGTCTCGAACTCACAAACCACAAGATCATGACCTGAGCTGAAGTCGGATGCTAAACCAACTGAGGCACCCAGGTGCCCCATCCCTATTCCTACATTTAAGCGATCAATCCTTCCTTTCCATTTCCACCAATATTGCACTGATCTAGTTTCATACATATGTATATATGTATATATGGATGATAATCACTGTTTATAGATTCTCTATTTGCAAATCTGCCTACTCACTGACATTTATTTATAACCCCCAAATCAATATTTATGGCAGTTTCATATTCCTGGATATGCACAGAGTGGCAAAAAATTTAAATTGCCTGACATGCATGTTTCCAGCAGAGGTTCAACAAAGTGATAGTTTGTCTTCTTGTTTCAGTTCTCCGACTATGAACAAGTGTCCTTTTTTGCAACCTATTTAGTACTGGATTTTTTTATATTTGGGCGATTTTCTGTTGGTGATTTTTATAATGGGCCCTAAGCATATAGTTGAATCTAGTGTTCCCTGGTGTAGGAAGGCTGTAATGTGCCTTATGGAGAAAATACATGTGTTAATTAAACTTCATTCAGGTGTGAGTTATAATGCTATTGCTGTGAATTTGATGTTAGTGAATTAACAGTGTATATTAAATAAAATTTCTTTAAACAGAAACACACAGCAGGGGCGCCTGGGTGGCTCAGTCGGTTAAGCGGCCGACTTCGGCTCAGGTCATGATCACGTGGTCCGTGAGTTCGAGCCCCGCGTCGGGCTCTGTGCTGACAGCTCAGAGCCTGGAGCCTGTTTCAGATTCTGTGTCTCCCTCTCTTTCTGCCCCTCCCCTGTTCATGCTCTGTCTCTCTCTGTCTCAAAAATAAATAAACGTTAAAAAAAAATTAAAAAAAAAAAACAGAAACACACATAAAACAAGGTTGTGTATTGTTTGGTCAATAAAATGTGAACATAGGCTTACAGGAACCTAACACTGTTTTTCTCCTAGGAACAATTGTTTAGAATTCATGGCTACTTTATAGAACACAATCACCACGAAAATCAACTGTGTGTATATAAATAGATCATACAAAATATAGTCATATACGACATATAATAAAGTATGTATATGATTAATTTCTGAACTGGTTTCCCTCTAATGCATTTTCAGTATCGCTGAAATAATTATTTTCCTAAGGTATAATTGAATATGTTACACCTCCTACTTAAAAAAAATGTCCTCAATTCATATTGAAAATTCCTTTTTGTTGCCATCAAAGTCTATTCGCCTACAATCTGTCTACAATTCACTTTGCCAGTTAAAAAAATTTTTTTAAAGTTTTATTTATTTTTGAGAGAGAGAGAGAGTGCAAGCAGGGGAGGGGCAGAGAGAGAGGGAGACCTAGAATCTGAATCAGGCTCCAGGCTCTGAGCTGTCAGCACAGAGCCCGATGTGGGGTTTGAACCCACAAACCGTGAGATCATGACCTGAGCCAAAGTCGGATGCCCAGGCGACTGAGCCACCCAAGTGCCCCATCACTTTGCCAGTTTAAACCCTCATCTTCTGTCCCTCCGCCCATGCCCCACCCCATTAGCACCTTGGCTTAGTAGACAACTATTTCCCTTTATATCTCTGTTTACTTGCTTTCTATCACTTTTGATTTAAATGCTTTTTGTTGCTTCCCTGATAAAATCCTATTCGGCCTTCAAAACCAAGATCATATATCGTCTCTATAAAGCTTTTCTTAATACTCACACAACAGCAGTAATTGCTTTTGTGTTTATTTCTATTTTATATTTATCACTGTTGCAGAGCAAGTTACAAACAAGGAAAGGGGGAAGGCTAGAATAAATTGTGTTGTTGGATTGGAATGAGGGTGTACATAAGAACTCACTCATGGTTTTAACTCTGATGCTGAGAAAAACTAGAAGCTATGACACTCCTGGCGTTGTGTAAATCCACACCCAGGTCTTGGTTTCCAAACAGAATTCTCTAGTAAATAGAACCAGAGCTTTGGAGAAAAGGTTCATTGCAGGGCTGGAATATGGAAAACACAAGATAAGTCTGGAAGTTATGGTTGTGCTGAAATTGAAAAATACTTAAAGAATGTTTGGAACATGTGAAAAGGACACAGAACCCAGCTTAAGATTCTCCCAGAGGCCAAATCTGGGACAAATTGAGAATCAAAATAAATACAGTTAACACAAATAACCCATTGAACAAAATAAGAATCCATGGGCCCATACTGATATCAATCAATTGATCAGGGAGAAGAGAAAGCTTTCTCTTATAATAGACAAACAACTAATAAATATGGAATAAATAATGCATTTTGAAAGTTGCCATTTAGCAACTGTCAGAGGATAATTGATTTGAACAAGAATCATTAGATAGATGATCAAAGTAGATAGTGAAAGTTTGATGAGGGAAAAAATATTTACAATAGTGCCAGTGTTTTCCATAAAATAATTGTGAACATCAAAAGGAAAAATAGTGACTTTTCCGTGTAAGATCCTGACACATAATATCTTAACCAAGCAATGGGTAATGGGACAGATTAGTATCATGTTCCTCTTGATATGATGCCCTGATAAGGTCACAGCATCAATATCATCTTATTCCTCCTAATAAAGGCATAAGCTTAATCTAGTTGTGAAGGAGTACCAGAAAAATCTAAGCTAAAGGATGTCAAAAAAAAAAAAAAAAAGACTGTGTTCATTTTATCTTCAAAATGTCTAGACCACAGATGACAAAGATAAACTAAAAAAAAGTTTCAGGTTAAAGAGGACAATGGCGCATGACAGCTAAATGTCATATGTGATCCTGGATTCCTCCTGGCCTGGAGGACAAGTAGCTGTAAAGGGCATATTAGACTACTGAGAACATTTGAATATAGGCTGTGAATGAGATAATGATATTATATCCATGTCAACTTTCCCAATTTTGATAATGTTGAGGTTATATAAGTGGATGTTCTTATTCTCAGGAAGTATACGCTGGAGTATTTAGGAATAACAGGGTATATTTAAAACTTGCTCATCGTTGGTTTAGAAAAAATACATAAGGTTGGGGTGCCTGGGTGGCTCAGTCAGTTAAACGTCTGACTTCGGCTCAGGTCATGATCTCACAGTTGGTAAGTTCGAACCCCATGTCTGGCCGTGCTGACAGCACTGGACCCTGCTTTGGATTCTGGGTCTCCCTCTGTCTCTGCCCCTCCCCTTCTCATGCTCTGTCTCTCTCTGTCTCAAAAATAAAATAAACATTAAAAAAAGAAAAGGAAAAAATACATAAGGCTATAGAGATAAAGTGAATGATAAAACAGATGCAGTAAAATTTAAACATTGCTAATACTTGGAAAAGGGTATCTGGGTTTTTTTGAAATTACACTGAAATAAAATGCACAAAAATAAACACTTTGGGAAGCAAAGACAATCTCTTGTTTATTTATTTACTTTTTATTGTTTATCTCTTCCAAGTAATATATATGTGTGTGTGTGTGTATGTGTGTGTATATGCGTGTATATAGGCTCCATAAGGGCGATGGTCCTGTCTTCCTTGCTCACCACTCTGTCCTCAGCACCCATAACAATGTTAATATATAGGACTTCAATAATTATTTGTTGAATGAATAAAAGAACATATGAAGACAAATTACAATAGAACCCTTTTCTTCTTCCTTTCCTTTCCTTTCTCTTCCCCTTCCCTCCCCCTCCCCCTCCCCTTCCTCTTCCTTCCTTCCTTCCTCCCTCCCTCCCTTCCTCCCTCCTTCCCTCTTCCTTCCTTCCTCCCTCCCTTCCTTCCTTCCTTCCTTCCTTCCTTCCTTCCTTCCTTCCTTTCTTGTAGCTTCATGCCCAGTGTGGAGCCCAATGTAGGGCTTGAACTCATGACCCTGAGATTGGAGGCCTAACCAACTGAGACACCCAAGCACCCCAACAATAGAACACTTTTGTCTTTAATTTTGTACTCTCCTGAAACCTTACACAATCTAAAGTAATTTTTTTTTTCAAAAGAGGAAACAATTCTCAAAGAAATGAGGCATAAAAGACAACAATTTCCTAACCCCCAACCCTCCCTCTTAGCAGAATATTAGGAAACTTTTCTCTGGGAAATATGACCAACCCTAGTGAGAATAATTAAAGAAATTACATTTTTATTTCTCTCAATAAATTCCTCAGTTTATTTATGGTCCATTTTTATAATAATTTTCAAGTTGACAAGTATCACCCAAATGATAAGGTTTTTTTTAATGTTTATTTATTTTGGGGAGAGAGACAGAGCATGAGCAGGAGAGGGGCAGAGAGAGAAGGAGACATCGAATCTGAAGCAGGCTCCAGGATCTGAGCTGTCAGCACAGAGTCCAATTTAGGGCTTGAACTCACAGACCAAACCGGTAGGTAGATCATGACCTGAGCTAAAGCTGGACGCTTAACCGACTGAGCCACCCAGGCACCCCCAAATGATAAGTTTTTAAAAATCAGTTTTTTAATCTCTCATTTTAAAATAGAAGCAAACAAAACCAATATTGCACTGTATATTAACTAACTCGAATTTAAGTAAAAATTTGAGAAAAAAATACAAGCAAATAGCCAATAATTATCAAATATCAAGAAAATCCTTAAAGATAAAAAGATAAAGGCCACAACTGGAATAAACAAGATCATGTGCTATAAAGAAAAAGTTAAAAGGAGAAAGAGAGCTCTTATAATTAAAAGAATGAAAAGGGTGATGGAGAATTCTTTATATGACTTGGATGATAAAGTTGAGGTCAAATTTCAGAAAGTAGAGAAAAAAAGACAGATAAAAAATAGGAGAGGTAATATAGGAAATTTAAAAGACAACTCTTATGTTCAATATTTGAACAACAGTTCTTCCAGAAAAAAAGGAGAAAAGAAAATGTGTGTGGGGGGAGAGAGATCATCCACAAAATCACCAAAGCACAGGTGCAGAATGGAAGGACATGAATTTGCAGGTTTAAAGGGCCACCAAACTTCAACAAGAGCAATGAAAAAAGATCCACAACATAGTACTGACAGTGAAATTGTAGGCTAAAGCTTCTGGGACTGGGCTCCAGACAGGAACATAAAAAAGAATCAGCGATTAGAATGGCTTTGGCCTTCTCAAATGTAATATTGGAGGGTAAAAGACAGCAGAGTAATGTCTCCATATTACTAAAAAAAAAATAATCTCAATATATAATTTTATATTCAGCTAAGTAATCAGTTGTGAGGGTAGAATAGGGACATTTTTAGAAACACAAATTCCCCCCAAATTTACTACTACACAAAATTTTTCAAGAAAGTCTTGGAGAACGTCCTTCACCATAGTGAAGGTTCACTTGGAAAGGGGAAGATGTGGGATGCAGGAAACAGAAAATCCGCCAGAGGTGAGAGGGAAAGGGAATTCCCAGGAAGATAGTGAAGGGACATTCCAGAATGACAACCCAAAGGGTAACCAGTTCAGCTGAAGCATGCCAGAGCCTTCAAGAGGAACTTTAAGTAGATGAAATTGATGGTCTACTTGGTATGAATAAACATATTAAGAGGTGATTAAGAACACCAGAAGAATGTTTGGATTGAATTTCTGGTAAGTCACAGAATACAGAAAACAAGGTAATGATAATTCCAGAGAAAACAAAAAGTTACATAGGAAAGTCACAGTAGTTACAGTTTACTACATGACATGACTCTGAATAGCCTCAGTCAGAATAACATAACCACTCAATATTGAGCTAACCATATGTGAAAGATGAGGGGATGGTGTGTAGGGAAGAAGCAGGAGGAAAAGGGAATAAGTTCTCTTTATTTTTATCATGGAAAATCTGTAGATTTTATAACAGTCATGATTCAGTCAGGATAGCAGATTCATTAGGTGTTGTAGATGGAGTTATTATAGGAATTAGATCTCACAGAATTGTGAGAGAAGCTGAGAAAATAAACATCTGGAAGGGGAATTGGAGAATCAGAGGAGTCACTAATGTGTCTGAAAAGCCAAGCATCCTAACCACCATAGTGCCACAGCAAAGGGAGAATTTGTGGAGAGGTTTCTGGAAATCTGTTGTCTCTACAGCTAGTTGTCTAGTCACAGGCCTGAGGTCTCTAGGTCAGCAGGGCCACCAACCAGGAAGAAGGGCTATATGTAGAAAAGAGTGAATTTCAGGCTGGTACCCACTGTGTACCTCAGCCTCTGTCCATCAGTACATCTACTACACAAAGGCCTTCAGAAATTCTTGACCACTATTTCTGTCCCCACACATCTCATGTAAATGCCTGTTTTAGCCAGCTCTAAGTCCCAAATCATTACATGGCAGGGGATTTGGGAAATACAGTTCCCAAATTAACCCAGGGATAAGTACAAACTACAACAGCCCGTCCTCTTGACAATCTAGCATCCCATACACACCTCTGTTAACCACATTTAACTGCCAGATAAAAACAAAAGCAAACTGATACTTCCACAGAACATGGTGTACCTATCCACTCAGAAACATATTGACCTTCTTTCCAAAAGAGAATCCACAAAGTCTCACATGTTCTTTTATTCATCTTGGGGTGATATTCATTCTTTTAGCTGAGTCACGCTCACTATGTCATATGTTGTGGTTTAATACTGTGATGTAAGGTTAACTACAATTTACGCATTTTACATTAGTAGAGGAAGGGGAGAGGACAGAATATTGATATTTGATATTTATATCAAATCAAGGAAGAAATACTTATTATCTGTTTCTGCAACTAGTCATACGATGGTAGCTGGTATTTATAACTTACTTTTTCCCTAGGACTGAAATAGATGGGCAGCCTCATAAAGTCTTACTTGATTTATATAACAGAAAACCTTTAGGTCTGGCTTACAGAAATGTAACTTGAGTTACCACAATACAGAATCACAGCCTCTTAACCAATCCCAGACTTGAGCCGGTTCACAGCCCCAGAGCTCTTTAAATGAGGAGGAGGTCAGTTCCTGAGCAAGGACCCTCACTTTAAGTCTTTTTCCTGGCCTTCCCCAACAGGACCTTGGGTCATTTACTCAGATGACTGTGTTTTAAGTAAGTAGACACAGCCAGACTTTTGGGGACTAACATTAAATTATTAATACGTAACATGTCAAGAAAGGGGCCTTATGAAGACTGGGTAATTAATGGCATTTTGGCTTGGGTCCATCTCTCAGTGGGACTAGTGGGTCTCCAAATTCATACCATGGTTATTTTCTGTTCTGGAGTGAATAGTTAGAGTAGTCATACTCAGCAACTAGAAGAACCCTCATGTTGGTTCTCTGATCTGTATATATATATATATTTTTTGCATTATTATGTATATAATGTGTGTATTATTATTTTTAAGTTTTCTGTATTGTTTCAAAGTTAAAATGGCTTATAAAGATGCATATAATACTGCAAAGTAAATACATTAAGTGAGAAAAGCACCGCAAAGTGAAAATAAGGCTAGAAATATAAAATGGAGCAAGAAATGAGACGAGTAAAGTGCCTGCCTATCTTGTATACTTGTTGAGGGTAAGCCACAAATTTGCTCTTGAGCTGTTACACAATTCATTATAATTGTAAGTTAAAGACCAATTGCTTAGCAGAGGCATATCTATTTTGGATACTAATAGTGAAAAAAAGTTCTGGAGAGGGTATTTCCTGCTCTTAGGGATTACCTGTTCTATTATTTCAATTAGCATGGCTAATTGCGTATCAGAGAAAAAGTTCTTTTTATATTTATGAAACTGAGTCTAAGTCTTAAAATGGCTGAGAATCATTCTGTCTCTCTTGTCATTGACCAAGTGTAGTAACACTTCCTTCCAGCAACCACATTCACACAGAAAAGAATGGAAATGACACATATTGCTTTAGTTCAAAAGAGTTCAGAGCACACAAGATTAAGTAAAAGAAATAATTGTAAACCTTCAGGTCAAATCTTGAGATTTCTCTTATGAGCTGGTCTGAGTTGGACTTCCTTTGAAGAGAGCCTCCTGGATCTATTCCATGAGGGTGGAGAGCAAAATGAGAAAAAAAGCCTTATCACATCAGTCTACAGAAGAGTTCTCAAATGGCAGAACATAGTATTAACATTTGGAGAAGTCAAATATTTACACATTTTTCGAATGTTAAATAAGTGATTATAGTGTGGCTTTTAAAAACAACAAATTAGCCTGGATAAGGACTGGTCAGTGACCTTGTTGAAGATCTTTCATATTAATCAATTTAATTATTTCATACAAAATATAAATGAACATAGGCTATCACATGCAACTAGCAAAATAAACACTCAACTTATATTTAAGAGGAAAACATTATGCTCTCAATACTAATACAGTGGCAAAAATGCCATAATTTGTTTTGAGCTAATTAATGAATAAATTCTAGACTGGAAGGGAGAGTACAACATCAACAAATTTCAACAATGAATAAGAAAATTTGGGAAACTTTAAACGTGAGAATATGAATATCTGCTAACATAAAACATAAGAGAACTCTAAGGCAATTAGCTAATGAAAATGAGACAGCCAAAGTCAACTAAATCTGTGAATATAAGGGTCAGAAAATTTTAAATCTGCTATAATGTAGCTACATCATAAAATCACTAATGTCTTATGGTTTTTAACATAAAAAATATATAGTAGTAAACTCCCAAATGAAAATTTAAAAAGAATGGCATGGGAAAGAGCTTTTACAAGTATGACACAAACAGAAGTCTATACAAGAGAACACTGAGAAATTTAACTACATAAAAGTATTTTAAAATTTGCAGTACAGTAATTGTATACATTAAAACAAAGTTAAGGGGCACCTAGGTGGCTCAGTCAGTCGAGCGGCTGACTCTTGATTTCCTCTCAGGTCATGATCCCAGGGTCATGTGATTGAGCCCCTCATTGGGTTCCACACTGGAAGTGGTGCCTGCTTGGGATTCTTTCTCTCTCTCTCTCTCTCTCCCTCTCTCTCTCTCTCTCTCTTTCTCCCATGGCCCCTCTCCTCAACTCTCACTCTCTTTCTCTCTAAAATATAAAGAAAAACAAACAAAAAGAGTTAAGAGAAAAATCACAAACTTGAGAAAATATTTGCAACAAAAATCAAGATATTATATACGTGTGTATATACATACACATGTGTATATGTACATATATGTACATATGTATATATGTATGTATATATGTACATATACACATATGTATATATGTATATATGTATGTATATACATATATATACACATATTATGTGTGTGAATAGATAGATAGATAGATTCTACAAAGAAAAAATAAATGACCTAAATGACCAAGAACATAGAAAACAAGGTAAATGAAATCTTTGGATAATTCATGAAAAAGGAAAATGAAATAGTTTGAGCATATTAAAAACATATAATATTACTTAAAAGAAATAAAAATGGAAACTACTGGTACCACTGTTTGCCCAGGAGTGTCAAAGATCAGAACATGTTGGCCAGTATACAAGGAGATGGACACTTTTATGCATTGCAATTTGATAGAAACTCTGTGGGAAGTAATTTTAAGAATGCACACATACACACATATCCAACTGTTTGATCCAACTTTTCTACTTTTAGGAATTTATAATGCAATGGTAAAATGAACCATGAAAAGGCTAATGGAAACATTGCTTATAACAGAAAAAGACAAAGATGATCTAAATGTTATTGGTAGGGAGCTGGCTAAATACAACCGTGCAATGAAATGATCTGTGATTATATAAAAAGAACAAGAAAGTTTTTTATGAGCTGATACCAAATGAACTTTAAGACACATGAAAAAAAATCGAGGTGCAGATCAGTGAATATAGTATTCTACTAGTTGCATAAAAGGGGGAAGAATATAGTACATATAGTATGTGTACATACACGTACACCCATTTTCTTGATAAGCACAATGTATCTCTGGAAGTATACTCAAAATCTGGAGAGTTATACACAAATAACTGGTTGTCTCTGAGGAGGAGAATTGGCTTGCTAAGGGAGAGCCCATTTATGGTATCTTCTTTATTGAGGATTGAATTTTAGCTATATCAATGAATTACAAGTGACAAAAGTAAAGTACACAATTTGCCTTCCATCCATAGTATCATTCCCCTCACTTGACCTTCTCTATCGCCAATGAGTGGTATGAAGTCAATCTCACCAGTATGTTTCTCTGTAAACAGACATCAGGCACATATCTATTTATAAAGCTAGTTTAATGAAACCACCATCTAAACTCAGCTTGAAGAAAAAGTCCATTGAGTCTCCAAGATGGAGAAACTGAGCTGTGAGGCTCAACAACAACACATTCAGAGTTTAGAAATGAAAGGAAGCAGAAATATGGGATTAAAGTTAATGATAGTTTAGGATCTGCTAGGGTTGTATTTTTTAGTAGCAAGAACATTCCTGGGTTCTTGAAATCAGGAAAAATATTCAGTGAATGGCAAAGAAGAAAAAAGTCTGCATTATCAACAGAGTAGCCCCAAAGCGATTAAGTGTGAGACTCTAAGTACCCCCAAAATAAATGTGACTGATTTTTGAGGTTCAGTGGTATCCTTTAAAAAAGCAGAGACAGACCAATGATGAGTCTGTCCTCATACTGGTTAGACCCTATAGAAACAAACTTCTTGATAGAAAATTGTGAACCAGAACATGGCAGAGATGAAAGAGATCTTATTCTATTTCCTAAGAATACTGCCAAGGAAGCTAAGATCAAGCAAATTGCCAAATGTGACTAGGTGGTTAATGGTGGAGTTAGATCTACTTGGTTTTGTGCTCTGTTTGCCCTTAAATATTTTGAAAGATAATTATAACCACGGATCTTGAATGGGTCTCAAAGCTGTATAAAAAGGCAGGGAACTTAGAGAAGTCTTTATTCTCCTATGCATTTAACTTCTTTAGAAGTGCAAAAAATTTGGTGTGTGGTATCTATGATGGTGGAGGAATATCTACTGGAATATCAAGCCATCATGCTAAATGCTGGGCCACTCCCTTAGCCTAAATGTTTCCAATTGCTTCCAATTCTGTGATAAAAATCAAAGACTGAAAGCTGAGAAACAGATCCACTGTTCCTGCATGTGTTTTGTCAACTCTATTTGTGCCCTGCGGGCCAGTCTCAGGGGCTGAATTTTCTTATCTAGGAAATGGGACCAGTGACCTCAACTCGGATTTACTTGGATGTTCTCAGGCATGCATAAAGGAAATAACACTGAAGTTCTTAGCGCATAAATGTTGTTATGTAATAGTGATGTCTGTAAAAAAAAGTTATGGATAGGCAATAATGGAATCGTTAATAAACAGGACTCTTCTAATAGTCTTATTGTTTCTACAAGATTGTCTCAAGTTTCTAAATTTCTGAACATCTCCTGAAAACTGAAGGCATAGAAAAGGAAATTTAAGCGGTACAAAATTCTAGCATATGGTCATATCTACAAACGTTCATACTGCCGCGGTTAGCAGTAAAAAAAATCTTATCTTTGGCCTAAGGAGTAAATACATTCATTCCTACAGCAATGAAGGCAGGACCGAAGATTTCATCAGAATGAAATCAGTAGCATCAAGTGTATTCTCCAAACCTAAGGCACTAGATGTTTAAATCAGGAGTCTTTGAGGCTGGAGGGAGAGAGGAGGATTATGACTAAGAAATACTTGAGTGGAAAGTGAACTTTCCTTTAAAGAAACAAGGTCCCAATTTCTTGAGTACTGCAAGCAAAGGACTACAAGTTTTTAAAGTTTTTGTGGAGAAGAAACAAAGTCAAGAAATAACACTTCTGGGGATAAGCAAAAGCTGTTGGAAATACCCCTTTCACTCCGTACACTGAAGGCACGTTTTAATTTCAGCCTGCTAACAGATCGTCCTATAAAACAAAGGAAGACGTAAATTAAAAAGTGGCAGAGATGGGGTAGCTTTCGGGATGCGGCTCAAGTTCAAACTCAGCGGTTCAGAATCAGCAGTCCTGGCCGGTAGCTCAGGAAGGACGGTTTAGGAGAAGCCGTCAGTCCGTCAGATGCTCCTGCAGGAAGGTCAGGGCAGAGGTTGGAAACGACCCCCGAGCGCCCGAAAAAGACGCCTTGGGGGTGAAGGCAGCTAGGCTCCCCGGCGCAGCGAGGTAAGGTGGCGCCCCCATCCTAGCCACTCCTCAGTTTAGCCAAGCACTCCAGGAAAGCCCGGAGGGGATTTGCCTTGGGTTGGGCTCGCTGGAGGCTGTCAGCGCTCTTTAGGACCACAGGGAAACCCGAGATTTTCTGGCTTTAGGACCCAGGAACTCCGAGGCAGCCTGACACAGTTGCCTTGGACCACAGCACCACCTACTTATAGAAGCATCCCGAGCCTCAGCCCGGCTGCATCTCCGTCGGAAAGTGCGCTCGCCACATCCCTTCGGCCTCGCGGGAGCGTTCTGTCTCCCACAGCTTGGAAAGGGAGAAATCCCTGACGTGAAGTGGCTGTGGAGTAGAGCCTAGGAAACCGCCCAGTTGGATAGGGACCCAGAAAGAGAGCGGTCGTGCCGGTCGCCCGAGCGCCGCACTCACCGGCGGGGACGCAGCATCCCCGAGGCTGCGGACGCGCCCGCCCCGCCGCGCTCCCGCTAGCGCCGCCAGCCCAGCGGACCGTGGGCGTACTGCGAGCCCGCGGCGTCTGCCGGAATCCGGAGCTGCCGGGCGCTCCCGGCGGCTCCCGGCAAACTTTTCCCCAGCCCACGTGCTAGCGAGGCGCCTCGCTTCCCCAGCCCGGGATGGAGCGCCGCGCCTAGGCAAGCCGCACCGTCCGAGACGTAAGTGCCGCGGTAGGCGACCCGCGTCCGGCCACCGCGGCCAAGGCGCTTGCTTACCCCCACCGAGGGACCCAAAGGCCAGCGGGGGCTCTTTACGCCCTACTCCCGCGGAGCTCTTTCCTTTCCCGGGAGCAGCCTCCTGACGCCCTTTCCCCTGGGTCGGAGCCTGTAGCTCCGCAGACGTTGCGAATTCACTGATTGTAAATCACCCTCCCCACCAAATCGCCGGCAGCTGTGCGCTCGGGGTTAAACTGCCCCGCAGCTCGTGCCTGGCGGTAGGGTCGCGTCCCCCTCCCTCCCCTTCTTAAATTGGGGCGCGCGAAGAGGCGGTTGTCTCCCCGGGGCGCTCTCCACTCCACGTCTCCTCCTCGTCTCTCAGGTTCAAGGCTTGAGAGATGCTGACCGCGCAGAACTGACCAGTGCGGTCCCCGGGCTAGTGGCCACTCACCCTTTGCATCTTCCCCAGCAGCGCGGTGGGCGCCGGCTACTTGGATGAGCTCTCCAGTTCCCCGACTTTGAGAGGCGCCTGTCCCCCGCCCGACCGCCCAGATGCAGTTTCGCCTCTTCTCCTTTGCCCTCATCATCCTGAATTGTATGGATTACAGCCACTGCCAAGGCAATCGATGGAGACGCAGTAAGCGAGGTGGGTCCTACTCTGCCCGAGGTGCGTGGGAGCCGGGTGGGATCGAGGCGGAGGCGGGTCGCGGCACTCAGGCGGGGGCTCCCGGGGCTCAGCTGGGCAGACAGTGCCCTCTACCTCGCTCTCGCGCGCCACCGCTCCGCACTTTGTGGGCCCCTGAGCTCGGCGGAACGTAGTCTTTTCCGTTCTCAGTAGGCACCGCGAGCGGGAGAGAGAGGTGCGGAGAGCCGGGGGAGCCCCGCGGGCGCTCAGGGCTAAGTGGTGCGGTCCGTAGCCGGTTCGTTGCCACGCTTCTACTCCTCAACTCTGCTCTTTCGCTCTCCTTTCTTATCGGGCATCCAGTTTTTCTTGTTCTTCTGCTTCTCTGTCTTCATTTCTTTTTGGTCCTCTTACCCATCTCCCGTGCAGCTCATCTGTCTCTACATTCCTCATCCACGTGCGCCCCAGATCGCTTTGAACACCGCCTAGTAGTGTGTGTGTGTGTGTGTGTGTGTGTGTGTGTGTGTGTGTGTGTGTGTGTGTGTGGGAGGGCGGTCGAGTGAGCGAGCGCAAGCTGAGGAGGGGTACCAAGTCGAGGTGGAGGACCTAGACTTACAGGGAAAGGGAATAATTGACCTCTATTTCTGGAACCTAAGACTAGATGGGATGGTTTATTGAACTTTTTGCATCGAGTAGCAACTTGTACGCAGGGTTTCGGGGAGGGGGCATTGATGTTTTGGGGACAGGGCTGACTTTGCTCTCTCCATGATACTTCCCGCAAAAGTAGCCGTTTATGTTCTCAATGAAATTCACTTGGGGCTTTTTAACCGCTCCCTTAATCTCCATCGCTTGTGTGCGCTGCAGGGAAGGCGAGGGAAGGCCTCCAGAAAGATTTCGGAGAGCTAGCTTTCAGGCAGATTTACTGTGCGCCCATTTCTGTCTGAGTCCTGCTGTGGCTGCAGCTAATCCAGCTGCATTTTAGGGGAAGGGCTGCTAGACACAATGAAGTCATCTGGGGGATTTAAACACAGCCTCAACACACACACACACACACACACACACACACACACAGTCAGTGTATTACCCGCGCATGGACGGTGCATAGCAGCCCCTTAGAACTGTCTTCGACTAGCAATTTGGACTTTGGCACAGTTAGGATTTGTCTTGAAGTTAACAAATTTCGAACCCCCCCCCCCGCCCGCCCTCGCACCCCGGGATCTAAACGTCGCACTCGACTTGTGATGTGATTTGTCTAGAACCCATTTAATAGAATCTCTGGTCCTGCACCCAGATTTTGGAGAGCGCTCTTCACGCCCTAATTTTTCCATAGCTTTTTAGGACGTTATTAAGCTGGAGATTGGCGGGCCCAAGGGCAGAGCTCGGGGTAACTGGTGGTGTGCGATTTCAATAACCTCCGCTCTCCAGTTGACGCTACGGATCTGTGGTTTTTAAAAAGGCCACCCCTTCTCTTTTTCCCATTTCTGGCATTTGGAAAATGCTTATTTTCAGAAACCATTGCGCATAAAAATGCTAGGGAGAAATTTCTTCCCAGAAGCCATGAAAGTTTAATATTGATGTTCGTCCTGAAAAAGTCCTTTTCCATCTCCTCCTCCATCTCCCCCTCCATCTCCCCTCCCCACTGCCTCCTCCCTCCACCTGCTATTTTCTTTTCAGGTATTATTCGCAGATCTGGCAATTTTTGGTTACACTGTGGTCAAGTGTGTTTGGAGAGACTCCCCACCTACCAGCACACGATGCAGTCTACTTGGTCGGAAAAAAACTGAGGTGCTTCAAGTTTGTGCGAATATAGAAATTCCTAAGACGCACATGCCAGGTTGTTCGTTAGGTGACTTACTAATCCCGCGAGGTCTTTCTGATCCACACTGCCTGTCTCATTGTGGCCGAGGGAGGAAGATGCTAACATAACGTTTTAGTAGAACTTAACACGGCGATGCTGGATGGAGGACATTACAGCACCCCTGCGGCCAGAAGTGGTATTGCATGCGTTTCCCGGCCGTGGCGTCTCTTAACTTGGCCCTGTGCCGCCTTAGGTATCTGAGGCAAAACCTATTCATTTCAAAGCTGCTTGGCAAAATCTCATAGCAATTACCTTCCATGTCCCCAAGTGCTGACACTTAGAAACCCAATTCTAAAGCGTGCAATAGTGACTTTTGCCAAACCAACCTTTCAATTTAATAAAATTCAACTGCTTTCAAGTACGTGTAAATTGGTAAGGTTGTAAAGGAAAAAAAAATTATCAAAGTTTTTCACTCCCCCCCCCCCCCCACACACACACCCGGCCTTTTCTTAACAGATGTCCCTTCCCAAATTCCAAGTTTCTGGCTAAAATAACTACGGGTTTTAAAAGTGACCACACTATCTGTGCCAACAAAGGGTGTACTGTGTTTTTAATTAAAAGTGGAACTACTTGAAGGCCTGGCTAGACAGCACAGGGTGATAGCAGCTTTTCTGCTTTGCAAGAAAGCTTAGGGATTGCATTGTGAGTGTATTGAGATGAATAGAGATCTAACTCAGGTTGTGTGAATTGTCCCTCTTCACAAACTTAAGCTGGTTTTAATTGATCTCATGTCCACTGATTGATTCTACACCAATTGTTATGCCTACCAAACAATTGGCTTTCCCAAAGGAGATGGATTTAAATTAGTTCTTTGGTGAATGCCTGACCACTAGCCAAATCATGTCAGCAGTGACAGTTGACACGCTAGAGACTATTGTGTACCAACATTTCCCCTTTTCCCTTTGTTTTGGGTAGTGGCAGTTAAATATTACTTTCTAGGGAGAAAAGTGATTAGTACCTTCTCTCCCCCCCCCTGCCCCCCCCCCCCCCAATAAAGAAGTGTTGTGGCTTAGAAGATCAGTGATTTTTTTGGCTTTGTGCTACTGTGCAGGCAGTCGAGATCCCGGGATTGGTTAGACTGATGCCTGCGAGCTGATGCTTTTATTTTCTCTTCCATATTCCATCTGCAAATAATCAAACCTTCACTGTGGAGCACTCTCAGAACTCCTTTGGCATTATGTTTAGTCTGCTCTATGATCTCAGATGCTCTATAATATCATTTTCTTAATGAAATAAAATTCTTGGCAGAGACTAGATAATTTAGTCAGTTAAAATCAATTGCATCCAGTTTGGAATAGAGAGCAGATATATCATTTAACTGTATGTTCTATTTCAAAATCTAGCCAGAGGACTGAGAGAATAGAATGTCAACCTTCCTACTTTTGGCCAAACCTAGTATGTGGGAGAGATCACCATAAACCACAGTACCTACAGTCTTTCTTCCTCTTCTTTAGAAAAAAAAATCCTAAAATAAAAATGTATTTGATAATCACTCATAGCGCCTGGTAATAATAATTTTTAATTAGGCCCAAACACAATAGAGAATGAATATCGTGTAGAGAGGAGACCCATGCCAACATTTTGAAAAGCTGATAGACAACTCATGTTTTGTCTACATGGTAACAGTTGTAACTCCTTGGCCCCCTCACCCCGCCCTCTTGTTCAAAAGTATAGTCATTATTAGCTACTATTAGCCCCCACTGCCTGTATCTGCCTTGGAAACACTTATGATTTATTTATATGGTAAATTGTGTTGATGTGTCTCATTCTTTGAAATGGTCGTAAGCCACATTTCAGGCTGACTTACCGAAAGGTGGATAGACAAATTATAACTTTATTGCGGTTTCTGAGCTTTCTTGAGGTTGGAATGCAGTGACTTAATTATCTATCTCCTTCATTCTCTTTACATTTTAATCAGTGATTTGTGAAAACTTTTTGATACAACTCTTTAAAAACAGCAAGACTCCTGGATATGTAGTTGGTGTTCCTGGTGGTTGGTTGGTAGGGGGCAGAGTGAGACAAGTGTTTCCTGCCTAGCCTTTTCCATACTAAAGCCCCAGCTTCTCCCTCCCATAACCTCTCATTTTCCCTAAGATTAGATTTGGCTTCCTCTATGAAACGGAAGTGTTTATCACAAATAGTGTGGTATGTTTCTGGCAATCGAGGTTGGTGAAAAACATTTTCTCTTCTATGCTATAGGGCTACATAAAAACTTGATGAAGAGATTGGAGATACTTGGTTT
Organism: Panthera uncia; assembly: GCF_023721935.1. NCBI lineage: Eukaryota > Metazoa > Chordata > Mammalia > Carnivora > Felidae > Panthera > Panthera uncia. The sequence continues at coordinate 29,994,755 of NC_064812.1, forward strand.
TACAAGTACTTTTAATGCTAGCTTATTTCTCTTGGTATTCTTTCAAAAATACAAATGGCACTTGGGACATAGATTTACCTACACTTAAATGAAGAAGATTTAAAATGTTTTGTATATTAGCTTTTTAAAGTTCCAGAGTATTTCAGAAAATATCCTGTGATGTTTAACTTTGCATATAAATATGTTCTTTCTTTACTTCTCTTTTGTTAATGGGCTGTTTTGTTCTTCTAGCATAATTCTGAGTTTTTCTGGCTAGTATCTTACCAGTGCACAGAGGTTAAAAATCGGCTGTGTCTCAACCAACATTTTGTTATGCTACTGAAATTTGGAAGCGATTCAGAATAGGTGATGTTCCCCCCAGGCCTCCATTTAATTCTGGCTTTCTTTATCTGCTTATAAATCCAGCTTGGGTAGAAGCCAATATTTGTAGAAATCACAAGTTGGAAATGACGCTTCTAATTCCTTAATGTAAAACCACCTCTTGACTTATTCAGAGATGAACTGGCCAGTTTTTGGATCATCCAAGATACATTTTACTTCATTCCTTCCAACTGATTGCCTTTTAAACCTTTTTACTCCCCTGGGGATCAGCACCCTTACCCCTCCTAAGTGTAGGAAATAAATGACAGTCAAATCATTTGATAAAACACATGATAACCACTATGCTAAAAGGGGATGATAAGCTCTGGGATGAAAATAGTTTTAAATTTTCCCCCTTTTTTGCCCCCAAAATGTCATGATCACTTTTTCCCATTATCTGCAACAATCAAGGATTGGTCATTAGGTACACTGTTGCATGTCGATATTTACACATTTTCATAATTTTAGCTTGAGTAAATATGGAAGATGCTAATTATGAGAATTTATGAAATATGGAAGGTGCTAATTAATGCTGAAGAGCACATACAATGCATATAATTGTATATGTGCTAAGGAAAGGATATATACACGTATAGGTGTATGTGTTTTCATGGGTGTGTAGAGAAAGAGATTGGGGTGGGATGACAATGGAGATCGGGTCTTCAGAACTAAAAAGGATTTTCACTTTTCTTTACCAGTTATTCTCTTGTCCTCTTTCTCAGACTGAATGACGGGACCAGGATGGGAGTGGAGGAGAGAGAATGAGTAAGGAGAGTGTGCTTTTATTCTTTCCAAGGCCTGCCCCTCCCCCATTCTTCTCTCTTCTAGGACCCGCCCATGCCAGTCATCTTTTCAAGCATGCTGCTTTCCTCCAAACTTAAAATTTTTAATTTCCTTCTTTCCCTTGTTTTACAATCTCTTCTTTTTTTAAAAAAAATTTTTTTAATGTTTGCTTATTTTTGAGACAGAGACAGAGCATGAACAGGGGAGGGCCAGAGAGAGGGAGACACAGAATCTGAGGCAGGGTCCAGGCTCTGAGCCATCAGCACAGAATCCAACATGGGGCTCGAACTCACGGACCGAGAGATCATGACCTGAGCCGAAGTCAGATGCTTAACTGACTGAGCCACCCAGGCACCCCTACAATCTCTTCTTTTTCTCACTTGTACCCTTCCCTTCATTCCCTTGTATTCCCTTGTTAATAGTCCTGTTTCATTCACCCTTCAATCAGTTACAATCTGGTTTTATTTCATTCACCCTTCAATCAGTCACAATCCACCATTTTATTGAAAAGGTTTTCTTAATGGTCCTCCGTACTTCTGTTCACCTCATTGCAATGCCGCCAACATCCCTACAGGCCTCTTTGACTCATTTCTCTGGAGAAATCCCTCCTTTCCAAAGAAGGGCTCTTCCTTTGACCAGTGACTTCACACTCTAGTTTTGCCTCCTGTATTTTACCCACTTCTCTTCTTTGGTCCCCTCATTCAGAGTAGGTGTACACCAGTGTTTATTTTCCTTTATTCTTTCCCTTGAGGGGATTTTATCCATCCCTGTATCTTCAACTGTTATTTCCATGTCAAGTCCTTCAACTCCAGCTCTGACTTAAAAACAAATATAAATATTCTTTACTTCAGAGTATATTCCCCTCTCACTTCCCAACTACTGCCATATGGATAGATAATCCATGCACCCTCATGTATGGATAGATAGGCCGTTCCATGCACACACAAGCTCGACAACTCCTCTCCTCTTCTGTGCCCTCTCCCAAATGTTTTCTCTGCCTGTGTTTCTTATTCTGTTCATGAGGTTTGTGTGTCGAGGCTGGAAGCCTCACTGCAGTCTTTGCCCTCCCTAGTGCCTCTTATATCAGTTCATTGGGTCTAGTGCATGTACCTCAGAAATGTTTATATCCACCCCATCCTTTCTATTCCCAAAGATACTTCCTAGCTCACACCCTTGAGGACTCCTTATCTCCCAGCATCTACTACTTCACTCCATCCTTCATGAGGCTGCCATGTTGAATTTTTCTCAACCACAGATCTGATCATGTTATTTCTGTTAATAAACCCCCAAACATCGAGGTCTCCATACTGACAGCAGAGCAAGTGCCAGCCTCTTTCACACTGCATTCAAGGCTTTCCTCACCATTTAACCACAGCCCGTTTCCAACTTTCCACCACCCTGGAAGTGCCACAAGCTTAAGCTTTCCCAGATTACTCCATTTCCAAGCATACTATGTGTTTTGAGGTTTTTAAGTTGTTGAGCATCTGGTGGTGCCCAGCTGAAGTCACTGCCTCTATGAAGCCCACTGGAATTTTCTGCCCTTTTTCTGAAGTCAGAATCTTATTCCCTCCTAGCTTTCTCGGCTTTCTGTGCTCCTCTTAAAGCATGCTTTTATTACTCCTTAGGCAAAATGTCTTACCCTAACCACATTTCAAACTCCTCTAGGGAGGAGCTTGGGGAGATTCATCTCTATATGCCCAAAGCAGGCCTTAACAGAGTGCTTCTCTACAAGCTGTGGCTGAACAAAAAGTCCTTGACTAAAAGATTTTGTCTGCCCTTGAAATAATTTTGGTAACTTGAAGTTTTTAAAAAAAAACTAAGTTATTTGCACATAGTTGAAGTTTGAATGAATCATTAGATAATAGGCATAATCTCATTATTTGCTGTTCTTCATTTAAAGACAAAAAAACGTTGATACATAAAAGCCTCCCCAGTCCAGCCCTCACTCTGAAGTCTCTTCTGATAATCTTCAAATTTCATAGAGCACACTAGTGTCTGTTTGTATATCTGTATACCTGTTTATTATTCGAATGATAGATATCCCACGTGGCAGAGGAGTTTGGGCCAGTGAAGGGGAAATCCTGGAGTGAGGATAATATACGTATTTTAAAAGATTTTTTTCTAGATTGAGGGTCAACCAATAATTGTTCATCCCAAAACACTTTTCCCATATGAATAATCATTTAGGGGAAAATAAAAGAAAGCAGTATTTCTTTTCCTAAAAGGCAATTCTATTAATAACCTACAAAGTGCAGGAAAAACATTCAATCCGCATTCTTGTCTTCTGACTTGAGTATAATCAACCCATGTAGACACGCCTATGAGAGACACAGGTGTGTGTGTGTGTGGAGGGGGGGGTGGGGAGAGAGAGAGTACAAGTTCATTTGTAGGTGTCAATAGACCCCATAGGTTGTTTTTGCATAATGCCTTCCAGGAGAGCATTGACCATTCACTATTTGGAGCAGGTGAGATCAGTTTAGCATAACTGGAAAGTAAACTGCTTACTGAAATGCGATTTTAAAAACTAATGGTTAAGTGGAAGAGAGAACTAGAATTGAGTCCTCCTGAATTCGTGGCTCTTCTGTACACAATACATGTCCGACATAAACACTATTTTAAAAAAATCACCTTTGAACCCATTCAAAAGTCTTTTGAACTACAGACTTTTATGAAGCCTCAGAACTTCCTACAACTCCTAATTCTGCAAATAAAGTAACTAATATTAAGTAACTGAAGGCTGGATAGGTGAGTTAACTGAAGTGTAGGACCATAAGTGTGATCTGATTTTAAATCTTTTTTTTCATACTTGTGGTGCTAAATGTGTTTTTATTATACTTTGTTTTTTGTATGTGTATTTTTGGAACCCTGTTATGTCTTGTACTCCAGTAGCCAGAATAAATATGTGTGTCTGTAGGTGTGTGCCCATGCAGATGGGTGTGTCAGTGTGTGTATTTGTAGATGTATTCATGTATTTTATGTGTACTCACATATATGTTAAACCATCATAATCAGAATAACCAACCAAGGTTAGAGAAAGACTATTAAATATTCTTTTACTCTTAAAATGTAGAGTAATTACAGGTAGTTTTCCTTCTCATCTAGTTGCTTGGAGAAGACCTTTAAAATGTATTTAAAACTTTTCAATTTTCATCGCTTGAAGGCTGTTAAGAGCATTTAGAGAGTTTAGCTTACTTAGCACCTCTCTTTATTATTATTATTATTTTTTTTTTCAACATTTTTTATTTATTTTTGGGACAGAGAGAGACAGAGCATGAACGGGGGAGGGGCAGAGAGAGAGGGAGACACAGAATCGGAAACAGGCTCCAGGCTCCGAGCCATCAGCCCAGAGCCTGACGCGGGGCTCGAACTCACGGACCGCGAGATCGTGACCTGGCTGAAGTCGGACGCTTAACCGACTGCGCCACCCAGGCGCCCCTCTTTATTATTATTTTTAATGTTTATTTTTGAGTCAGAGACAGAACATGAGCTGGTGAGGGGCACAGAGAGAGGGAGACACAGAATCTGAATCAGGCTCCAGGCTCTGAGCTGTCAGCACAGAGCCTGACATGGGGCTCAAACCCATGAACCGTGAGATCATGACCTGGGATGAAGTGGGATGCTTAACTGACTGAGCCACCCAGGCACCCAAATACTTAGCACACTTCTTTTGAGCAGGCTTTCCTAACTTGGGGTCAAGAGATGGGACTGGGGTTTTGTGAGTCCCCTGAAAATTAGGAGCAAAACCTTTCTTTTTAGGGTGTAGAGAGGAGCTAAAGCTTTCACTGGAGTCTCAATGTGGCCATGGTTGATCTGTTTCCTTCAATAGGTTAAAGAAGCATTGGTTAAAGTAATAAAAGGTAGACCTTCTTAATTAACATGATGCTAAGTGGTTGTTTCAAATTGATATATACCTTTGTCTAAAATTTTATTTTCCAGGTATGGGTTTCCAGTCATTTGCCATATGTATATTTCACAATATGAAGGCACATCAGAGGCACTATCTCAAGATTTATCTCCATAAATTACTTGGCTAATGATCCCTTACTCAAAGAGAATGGATGTTTAATTCTCTCCATTCTTCTAAAAAGTTTGTGGAAGTGTGAAATACACAGAATAAGAGGTTTTGTTAAAACCCTCTTCTCATATGGTCTAATTTTACTTCATTAATAAAATGGTAATATAGAGTTTTTAGAAATTGCTCTTGCAATTTTCTAGCTGATGACATAGGCTGGCATTGAAGTGATTCTTACATATCCTGCTGCTGGCTCACAGATTGGTCAAAACCAGGCAAACACACTTCCATTGAGGTCAAGTGGGCTTCTGTTAGGTGTTTGCTGGCTCAGTGGATTTTATATTTTTCTACGACGGTGGCTTTAGTGTCTCCCCTATTGCTGGATACAACTTGCCGACCAGCCACTCAGCGGTTAAAACTCACTGATCGATAGAGGGCACACTTTGCATTCTTTTCCTGTGCTTTGTTCTCTGAAGTTCGGTAGGATGTGTGCTTACTTGCTTCGTCCTGCAGGCTCAGGTGGGAAAACTGCTGTGCTTTCTCCAGTAAGATTGATGCTGTGATCATCTTAATATTCATACAGAAAGGGAGCGGGGGAAAAAGGAATAGAGGGTTCAGCTTTACTGGAGCATTTCTGGTTTGGGTCCCTAATCCTTTTTGATAAGACCTCACCAAAAGGCAAACGTAATCAACCTCCTAGTTTTAAGATCTGTGAGACAAAGATGGTGTCAACTTAGAGGTGGTTTCCAGCTTCTACAGTCACTTTAAAAACATGAGTTTTAGAATAATGTTTTCCATAGAGTGCATGCCTGAAAATTCAAGTAACTGGTAAACTTTGGAGTTGTCCAAAACCAACTCCAAATAAACACTTGCCAATTAATTGTCTGCCAAAATCTTGAATCTTTATGGAGAACATACATGGCTTTTAATGAATCTCACAATTTTGCTTTTTGAGAATACTGAAAATTGTCCAATATTTATTTTGAAAATCCAATGTTTTGTTAAAGGTTCTCTTTCTTCATGTAATAAAGTCTGACAGGATCTAAAAATCCTCTGGCCCCTCATTGTTCACCTTACATGCTGTGTTCTAATACCTCCTTGTAGATAAAAGCTGGCTTTTAATGTTGAGGGATTTGCTAGATCAGCATTATGACTTTGCGTATTTATCACACCTTTTTTTTTTCCAAGACCAGGTTTCAGTTTAGTTGAGTCATAGTGGGGTTAATATCCCTAAAGTGATAGATCCTGTGCCTGTTGTACCTCCCCCACCAGAGACTTTTGGGGTAACTATGACCCCTCCTTAGTCTTTTGGGGGTAACTATGGTATTTGTTGCTCTCTTCCACTACCATCATTGGTCTTTGGAGACTCTGCACTGAATGAAAAACCTTTGGCAGCCCAGTGGATTGAGAACTGCACCTGGGGCTCCAAGATTACCATCCTTAATATAAACTAAGACAATTCTGATCTTTAACTTGTCATGCATTCGAGGTCGTTCTTGTAGGTAGAAGAATACTTCTGAAAAATTCTAATTTTTGATGCTTGAGTCTTGTTTTGTTTTTTAGAGGTTCTTTGTCTTTGGAAGTGTTTATGTATGTGTGTTTAAGGGTCAGGTTCATAGGGAAGTTGTGAGGAACTCTTGGGTGTTCTGGGCTCTCCTAAGTAGATAAGAAGTGGCAGAGAACAGCTGTATGTTGGGTAAATTAAGAAAATTACCTTAAAATTTTCTATTTAAGGATCTGGAATCTGTAATTCTTTGAGTGAAATTAGGGCTGTTGTATCCATAGCATTCCTTCTACTGGTGAAAGATACCTGTGGTCACTGTCCTTCCTTCAGGTGAGTATAGTAGAGAAACTTTATTAAAACTAGGTGACTAAGTAATTTTAAAACTCCAGTATTGTTTGATAGTGGACAGATGTGGTTCCCAGGAGCATGATTAGTGGGTTGGGGTTGGTTTATTGTGGAGTTAGGGGAAGCTGTTTGTGCAACTTCTGGTCATCAGTAAGTCATACAGTGGCTGAGGTGATCTTGACTGAATCCTGTCAATCATGAATGATTTCTTTGTCTCTCCTTTAAGTAATACTACTCTGTAAATTGATCTAGGGCTGGGAAGTTCTCCCTTGAAAGTTGTCCAAAATTATGAATTTGGTGCAATGTAATTGTTCCCTTATGCAGAAATAAAAATTAGTCCTTTGCAGCCGCTATGGGTGATCAACATGATTTTGATTTGAAAGAGACTCAAGAGAATAATAACTATTGTAAAAGCTTTGGCAAGCTTCAAGTAATCCTCTTGTTGAATTCTGAGGGAAAGTTTGGAAGACATGGCAGAGCCTGGACCTAGAGAGGAGAAGAAAGAGGCAGGGACAAGATCACTCCTTTCTAAGACTTGTGGCCTGTTATGTGGAAAAATGATGTGATGTATCCTAACTTTTGGAGTTAGGAAAAAAAAAAAATGAAGGAAGCTCCTAGGAAGATTCCAGCTGTGTTTAGGAAATTACGCATTAATGAAAGAGCCTCTTTCTTGAAAATCTAAATCGCTGGAAATTGCCTTTTTCTAACAACAACAGGTATTTCTCTTTTTATTAACAAAGGGTATTTCTTAAGAGTGTTATAAAGTTGGTGACTGTACTGAGTGTGGAGGGACCTCTAAGGACCATTCATACCGCAAGAGCCATGACAAACACATCTGTAATGCATCTGGCATCTACTAGGTACTTAAATAGAAATTCTTGTTGACAACTATGGACTCCAATTATAAGATGCTTAGCTTTCTAAATCGGATACTAAGCAAAATGACTTCATTAGGTTCTGCATCATGCCTCTGAGTCATCATTTGAAATGTTTGTAATAAACAATACTGCAATACTATAGATACTGAAGCTTAATCTGAATTCCTAAAAAAGAAAGGTCTATTTCTCAATTCTGACATGACCCTGATGTCAATTTCTAGAATGCTTCATTTTAAGAAACTAGATTTCTTTTTTTTAATATTTATTATCAAGAGACAGAGATAGAGCATGAGCATGGGAGGGACAGAGAGAGGGGGAGACACAGAATCTGAAGCAGGCTCCAGGCTCTGTGAGCTGTCAGCACAGAGCCCAATGTGGGGCTCAAACTCATGGGGCTCAAACTCACAAACCGTGAGATCATGACCTGAGCTGAAGTCAGATGCTTAACCGACAGAGCCACCCAGACGCCCCTAGAAAGCTAGATTTCAATGCAGCTATAGCCAGCATGAGTTATGCCATATAAATATTTTGCTTTCTTTAATAGGTTTATGAGACTGGGTGATAAATAAGTGTTTGACAAAAATTCATTAATAATAGCTTGCACTTACAAAAGCATAATTGCCTCTAAAAATACTGTTGGGAAAGGTAGGGGAATGCAGGTACATCATCAAATGTTTCTTACTGAATTATATTTGACAGAGTGGTGAGTAATGGATTGTTCACTTTGAGGGACACTTCTAGTATAGTAAAGGAATCTCTCATCAG